>NW_026067909.1:28808496-28811461 GCF_014885135.2 Alexandromys fortis | reverse complement strand
AAAAAAAAAAAAAAAAAAAAAAAAAAAAAAAAAAAAAAAAAAAAAAGAAGAAGAAAAATTAAGAGGAGTGAGAGGAGTGGGCATATGAGTGAAGAGATTCAAAGGTCCTCATCATTGTTTGGGGTTTCCTTTTATAAGGATCAAAAGGAGTGACTTTTTAAAGTAGATTTTATTTTTTATTTTTTGCATTTATTTTTTGAGTGTGCTTGAGTATGTTTGTATGTTGGGATTCAGGTGTGTCCCCATGAGGGTGTGGAGGTCAAAGGACAACTTGCAGGAATCAGGGCTCTCCTACTACCACACGTGTTCCTAGGATCCCAATCAGTTCGTCAGACTTGGCAGCAAATACGATCTGCTGAGTCATCTGAGTGGGTTCTCCATTCTGACTGACAAGTTTAGATCATGGAGACCTTTGTTACGTGACCTTTCCCATAAGGCATCTGATTCATAAGACGATAAATACAGGATGATTAAGTTCACCTTGAGGACAGTCTATCTTTCTGCACACGTAGGCAAGACCAGCTCAGGCTGAACTGACCCTCTTGTTCTTCATACCTGCATGTGTAGAGAATCTATTTGAATACACACCAAGTTTGATGGTTACTAGGAAAGAATAGACTCTTACTATTGTTCAAGAGGGGTGCACAAATAGAATAAGTGGGGGTGGGGCAGTTGTCCAAGGTTGCTGGGTACATTGCTTGGAGAGTGGTGTGTGTGTGTGTGTGTGTGTGTGTGTGTGTGTGTGTGTGTACATTATACATGCAAGTGAAGGAGCCAGACTGCCAAGTGCCTTATTTAGAAGAGGAGATGTTGTGGGAGCAGATGGAGCCCCGAATGTGAGTGTGAACGTGTATCATTGACCTTAGCTCGGCCATGTCAAGGACACAAGGATTTCAGATCATGGGGATAGCATACTCTTCCCCAGTCCTAGTATGGATGTTAACAAATGATTTGACATTTAGCTAAAAGCAGCACCTGCCCAAAGTGTTGACTGCATCCTCCAGCTTTCTCCTCCGGGATGACTGCACTATCTTGCCCACCTAAGACCGCTCCCTGCTGAGATGAACTAGCCCACATCATCCTCATTCATGCTAAACAATAAATGTGTGCAGCATCCAGGATGCTCCTGCACCTCCATTTGTGTGCACGGCCTGTCCAATCCCAGCCTTATATTGCTTGTGTTTGTCATTGTCTCCTGCTGCTCCCAGTCATGTTTCCAGGGCCAAGACACACAGACCATGGCATGGTGCAGAACAAACAGGCTCCCAGGCTGCTAGACCGTTTCCTAGGCTCGCCTGCCTGGCTTTTATCAGACCTTCACAAGCTCCACCTGTGGCAGGCATGATGGCCTCCCATCTGCTCTCTGTGAGGCAGAGACGGGAGGATTGCCAGGTTTTATAGAGTTTGAGGCCTGCCTGAGGGACCTAGCAAGACAAAAAAAAAAAAAAAAAATTAAAAAAAAAAAAACCCGCTCTCGATAAAAATGCCCCTAGTGTTTACTAGTGTAACTGCCCAGGGACAGATAAAATGTTGGTTTAATGCCAAGGAAGTCACAGCTGGTCGGATTCTGGAGGAACTTTCCACAGCTCTTGGCCAAGATGAGCAGCCTCAATCCATCTTCCTCTGACTTTGATGCCCCAAGAGGAGTACTAACTATATCCTCTCTCTATTCTGAATGTCCCAGTAACCATGTATGAGGAGCAGTGCTCCCTAAAAAGAAAAGAGGCACAGTGGCGTTTTTGGTGTCAGGGTATAAATGAAGGTGTCCCAGTGCTGAACGCAGTCCTGGGGACACTGGGTGACCAGAAGCAGAAATGAGCCTCCCTTGTCAGTCAATACTAAGCATATGCACAGGATGGCGGGCTGTCAGGCGGAATGTATCCCAGCTACCACCAGGCTCCGCCTGGCTCACGTCTTTCTCGCAGCTAGCCTGCTCCTCAGACTGAAGAACCCCGTACCGGGAAACAGGTAGACTCTGACACAAAGAATTCCAGGTGTCTAGAGCAATCTCTCAAGGAAATATTAATAAATAGATAACAATATACGCCAACTCAGCTGGCAGAGACAGCCAAGCTTGGATCATTTTTGCTTTTTTTAGTCATTTGTTTTCCCATGCCCTTCGTAGAACCATCATTCTATGACAGATAGGAACTGGGGCCACAGACTGTTGATGCCAGGCACGGAGACAACCCAGTTCAACAGTACTGATCAAAATTATTTGTAAGCTATTTTTAAAAGAATATGGGAGCCGGGCGGTGGCGGTGCACGCCTTTAATTCCAGCACTCGGGAGGCAGAAGTAGGTGGATCTCTGTGAGTTCGAGGCCAGCCTGGTCTACAAGAGCTAGTTCCAGGACAGGAACCAAAAAGCTATGGAGAAACCCTGTCTCGAAAAATCCAAATAAATAAATAAATAAATATAAATAAGATGGGAGAAATGGGTTGGTTACCTTTCCGTATTCAAGTATTGTTATAGGATGCTGGAGAAAATCAACCTAACGAACTTATTCTGGCCCACAGTTTCAGAAGTATTGACCCTGTAATCCACCATATAAATAAACTGAAAGAAAAAAACCATATGATCATTTCATTAGATGCTGAAAAAGCATTCGACAAAATTCAACATCCCTTTATGATAAAGGTCTTGGAGAGATTAGGCATACAAGGGTCATACCTAAATATAATAAAAGCTATTTACAGCAAGCCGACAGCTAACATTAAATTGAACGGAGAAAAACTCAAAGCCATCCCACTAAAATCAGGAACACAAGGATGTCTGCTCTCTCCATACCTCTTCAATATAGTGCTTGAAGTTCTAGCAACAGCAATAAGACAACATAAGGGGATCAAGAGGATTCGCATTGGAAAGGAAGAAGTTAAGCTTTCGTTATTCACAGATGATATGATAGTATACATAAGCAACCCCAAAAAATCTACCAAAGAACTCCTACAGCTGATAAACACCTT
>NW_026067909.1:28761815-28806775 GCF_014885135.2 Alexandromys fortis | reverse complement strand
CAGGAGCAGAAGGAGAGAGAGCATGAGCAAGGAACTCAGGACCACGAGGGGTGCACCCACACACTGAGACAATGGGGATGTTCTATTGGGAACTCACCAAGGCCAGCTGGCCTGTGTCTGAAAAAGCCTGGGTTAAAACCAGTCTCGCTGAACATAGCGGACAATGAGGACTACTGAGAACTCAAGAACAATGGCAATGGGTTTTTAATCCTACTGCACGTACTGGCTTTGTGGGAGCCTAGGCAGTTTGGATGCTCACCTTACTAGACCTGGATGGAGGTGGGAGGTCCTTGGACTTCCCACAGGGCAGGGAACCCTGATTGCTCTTTGGGCTTTCGAGGGAGGGGGACTTGATTGGGGGAGGGGGAGGGAAATGGGAGGCAGTGGTGGGGAAGAGACAGAAATCTTTAATAAATAGATAAATAAATAAACAAACAAACAAATAAATAAATGAAGTATTGACCCATGGTCAGTTGGTCTGTAGCTTTGGGCTTCAGGCAAAGCAAAAAGCATCATGGTCAAAGTAGAACACACGGTAGAACATAGCTGCTCCCTGCACGGTGGCCAGGAAGCTGAAAGAGGAAAATTGGGCTCCCAATATCACCTTGAAGACACGCTCCCATTGACTTAAGACCTAACACTAGTCCATACCTCTAAAAGGTTCTACCAACTACAATAGCAATACCCTGAGACCTCAAGCCTTCAATGCATAGGCTCCTTTGGGTCCATCCCAGAGCAGAAACCATCTTTCACATTTAGCGTTCCTGTCCTTGCTTAGATAGCATTCCTTCAAGGCACCATAGAACGCTCAGGCCCTTTCCCCAATCCTTTGCAGCTGTCTTGGATATCACCATACGGGACAACTGCCACAAAGACCTGTGGCCATCTGGTGTGTGTGGCAGAGAGCCATCAGAAGGCCATCTTTCCCTCCCCGCCAGCCACAGAAGCCATGGCCTCAGAAGCTGTGTTTGTCTACACAAGTGCCCGCTACCCAGTGCCAGGTGTGAGGACGTGGAGTTGTTTTCACTGAGCATGCGTTGATGGCGAAGCTGAGCTCCTCAGCACACCTGGCCTTGGCTGTTTCCCTTGCCGTCTGGCCCGTGTTTCGGTGCCATCAAACTGCATCGCAACCATGGATCTCAACCCCTGTTCTCCCACCCAGGTCTCGGCCTGTGGGATGCTCCCATCAGCCATTCTTCTCCTGCCCGGTTTCCACAACCTTCACACCTTGTGGTCACCGGGTTCCTCCCACACTACCTCCCCATGTGCTTCCCTGGAACAAACCAGGAGGGGCCTTCCAGAGAGAGACTTCCCAGCTGCCTTAGGCTCCTTTTCCCCCAGTCAGACTGAGTCCTCGTCTCTCAGGTCTTAGCTGACCCACACACCTCCATCCACCCAGGACTCCCCAGCCCAGAGCGGATCCTGCGGCAGAGCAGTCTCCTGCCCTGTGTATAGCACCCACATCTCTTCTTCCTCTAGCAGAGACGAGAGCTTTGCCTGTGGAGCAGGAGGCCACAAAGAGCTGCACGCTCAAGAGGTCATGAGTCCTGGATTTGGGAGGTTCTGGGGGGCTGGCTGGTTGATCTAGGGTCATTAGGCACACATGGGGGCACCTACTTCCACTGGGGATCCAGGAAATCTTTATCCTACCATGCAACTGTCTATGGTGTCTTCTCAGGCCAAGGGCTCCTTGCAGCTGAGCTGTGTGTAGGGACTGATTGACAGGACGGAAGGCTGCCCCAGGCTTTATTGTCCCAGGAATAAGGAGATCCCTTGCCTCACCCATTGAGGTCCCCTCTGCCCATATTAACAAGGAGAGTTCTGGAAGTTTCTGAGAGGAGCTACATTCCTCTAGAGAAGAATGTCCTCTGCGGCCTCAACCAATCTACACCCCAGAATTGCACACATCCCCCCAAAGGTGCAGCCCTCTGCTGCTTCCTTACCGCTATCCTCGGAGTGGCCATGACAGGCCTCATAGGAACCCAAGGTGACCTCTTCTTTCCAGAATTTTTTTTTAATGTATTCAGCTGTGAGCTGACACACAAATAAGAAAAGTTAAAAATAAGGCTTTTCCTTCATTGTGGCTATTTCCACTCCTTTACATTGTCAAAAATTATTATTTGTTCCAATTCAAAGCAATCCTTTAGCTTTGACTCTAAACAGGGCTCAGCATTTGGCTGCTTTACGTATTCATAAGCTTTTATTCATGCCAGCACAGTGATATTTAAATATGCTCGCACGCAGGTATTAAATTAAGTGCTTTACTTTCTGTTTGTTTCATCAGTCAACTGTAGCATCCCCCAGTGCTGGCGAGCACAGGAGGCATCACCAGCTTCTTTGTGGGTCTCCAGACGGGAAGAAGAAGGCGCTCCTGTCAAGAGGCAGAGCGCTGCACTCCTCTGCCCCCTGCCCGTGCACCCAAGAGCTGGGGTGGCAGAAAACAAAGACACTGGAGTTTGTGGCATCATGTGGGCTGTTTTTTTGTTTTGTTTTGTTTTTTGGGTTTTTGGGTTTTGTGGGGTTTTTTTTTTTTTTTTGGTGTGGGAACTGAGAACAATCTCAACAATACCGCATAGTTAATTTTGCTTCAAATCCTTCCCCCTATTTAATACTTCTCATTATGCACACAGAAGCCTCGGGATCTTTCTGCTGTATTTTGTGTTGTTGAAGCAATGTTTGCCAAGATTTGGGCTAGCCATTGTCTCACTTCAGCTAAACTGTCGGGAATCAAGGGGCGAGTGCAGCCTCCTCCCACGGGACCCTGAGAGGGAACCCTGGGCCACAGGAGCCTGCAGCAGAACTTTTCTTGCACTTATCCCCTGATAAGGCGTCAGAGAAGCACAAACATGACCTAGCAATGAGGCAAAAACTCACACATGCATTAACGTTCAGGGCACCTCCCCGCTCGGCCACTAAGCAGACATATCTTGTTGAAGGATGATGGTATGGACCCCACCACCATCCCGCAAAGCACAGCGCCCACCACTGTCCTGCACAGCACAGCACTCTGAGGATGTGCACACCTGCACAGGCATGTGGCTACACAACCACGTCTGGACCTATACATCCTCATAAGGCCCTGTTTGCCAAACTCATAGTGATCTCTGTAATTATACACAGAATGTATTTCCCAAACACACAAAGAAGATCTTTATGCTGCCACTTAGGGTCTAGATTGAACTTAAACCACTACTTAGTCGGTCTCTCTTAATAGGATACTAAAAGGAAATTTTATGACAACATTATCAGTAGCATTTTGCTGATAATTAGAATAACAATAATAATACCGAGATATTTTTTTCAGTAATAATGGTGTTATTAATGAGATTTTTATGAAAGACAGACTTCTTTGCTATAATTATGAAAATTGATCTTTTGCATTTTACTTGTTCGTTGAAATCAGATAAGTGGCTTAACTACATGTATTATTTCTAATAAATATTCAAAAGAATGCATTTAAACAAGGCTCCTCATTCTATTCTTGCTCATATTCCTTGCATTTAAATAAAAGTGTAATTGCTCTGCTTTTTAAACTGCTAGTTTGGATTAGCTGTCTAACCTGCACAGGGTAGCTGTTTGCTGTTTGCATTTTTAATAGCTTTATTACCATTTGGTGAAGCCTTAATTTCTGACTCCGTTGAAGAGTCCTGCCTTTAAGTCAGCTCTACAATTTAACCAGCAATAATCTGTCAAGACAAGATAAAGACCCAATACCGGAGGAAGCGCCGTGTTTTTGTGTAGCGTTCTGTCATTGTTAAAGGCAAGATCCGAGCGTGTCAAACTGTAACCTCCCAAAGTTTCCTAAACTTCGCAGCACAACTTTGCGCTTCATGTTTTTTCCTCGCTGGCTCCTGAGTGCATTATCTTCACCAGGGAAAGCAATCATACCGTGGGTCTCACTATCCGAGCGTGTATGCCTAAGGACATGAGCCGACGGTATACCTGGGCGTGTTTATGTCGAGCATGTGTGCACTCCAGAACACGGCATGCACAGAAAAATCGTGCTGTGGAAGTAATCCGTTGTCTGAGCCCGTGAGCCTGTACCTGCCTGTGTATCTACTATACACGTGTGTCCAAGCATTTGTGCATGCATGTGTGTGTGTGTGTTTCATTTAAAAACTCAGTCAAGCCTGCAAGAGTGAAGAGGACTCTGCAGATGAGCGGCCTTGCACCCACTGCCCAGTGCCAACAACCAGCCCTTCTGGCTGATTCCATACCCCACCCCCAGAAAACCCCAAATGTATAAGACTGTATTACATAAAGATTTCGGAATGAATCTTCAAAAAAGGATTCTCTTTAAAATTGAGATTATGTGGAAATTAACACTAATTCACTAGCACCACGGAATACCTAATCAGCGCTGGTTTGTTTCTCTGTCAACTGTCATATTTCTGATAATACTTTTTTTTCCCTTTCAATTTGCCTTTTAACTCGAGTCAAGATAAAAATAAGACTCTCACGACTGTGCTTCCAAATGTTTCCTGACTTTGAAGTTGCAGGTCTCACTTGCCATCCCTTGGCTCTCCCTCTCTCCTTCTGACGACTGTTGGGGAAGTAGCCATCTATCTGTCCATCAGCCATCCTCAAGGCCAGGTACCCAGGGCTCGCTTTCCCTAGTGCCTCCAGCCTCTTCTCCTCTGCGTTTCCTCTGAACTGTGATTGGATGGGGGTCTGGGGCTGACCAGATACTGTTGGGGGTGGAGAGGGTAGGAAGACTTCCTGAAGGTTCTGAGACACCCCATCCCTTTCATGCTGCGAATGCCCTCAGGCTCAGCATCTCGGGACATTTTAGATTGCAGCAAGGCCAGACCCTAAGGCCACCACCCTCTCTCCTCCACTAACCAGCTGGACACACCCCTTAAGAGGAAAATTTTTCCGATATTCTAAGTCTGGTTACGAGTTGTGCAGTTTATATTGGGGAGGCGGGATAAGTAGTTGATATCTTCTCTTTATTTACTGGTTGTTAAGATAATGAATCATTCATTAGCGTCTTCCACTGGCACCAATTATTTTTCAGTTTAATTAAGAACTCATGGATTTAAACATATGCATTGAGTTGCATTGCTGCTGCTATACTCTGATGATCAAATTGTCTGCTCCTGGCCGTCAGAAGCTTGATGGAGCCTGCCTGTCACTACGGGGGGGGGGAGGGGGACGACTGAGGAGGGGGTGTGGAACAAATGTCCCTGCTCTGCTGGTCCACCTCTAGCCTCATAGTACTGTTTCCCCTGAGTCACGCCTGACACTGCTCTCTGACCCGGGATGGGCAGCCACGCCCACATGCAGATGTCTCCGTAGTTAACCTTCCTCTATTCGGACTCCAAATGGACCACAGGCATGTTGATGTCAGCATCTGAATAGTGAGTTACTTCACAATCAGTGCAACAGAATATTTCTGTCACTAACTTAAGGATACAGGATTGTAATGACCCAGACACCATGTCCAAGTGCTGGGTTCTGATGTTCGGATGCCCAAAACCTTTTGAATCTAGCGCAGTCTTCCCCAGTGGTGTTCTGCCTTGGGTCATGGGAGCCAAAAATTTTCCTGCCAGAGAGAGTAAGGTCCATTGGGAAGAAACCCCATAGAGCAGGTGCGATCTGCAAGAGGAAGGAGCTCCTCCTTGCTGGGCTGCTGCATCTAAATGATGCCTGCCAGCTCCTTGGGATAGAGAAGGGAGGCTGGCCACACAGGCCAGGCCGGCTCCTCAGACTGCTCTGCTATGAAAGAGTACCACTCTTGGTCCTCCAAGTAGCCTGATGACCACCTTTTACCCTCCCGCATCCCCTGGGGCTCCGTGGCTTCCTTCCCCAGAGAGCAGGACCCCCCAGCAGCTTGTCTTGCAGTGGCCTCACACGCTGCCCAGCTGTCCAGCTTCCTGCCACAAACCCGCATCCCACATCTGCACCTATCCTGTCCAGAGTTCTGAGAGGCTTCCCTCAGACGACTCCATCCGCCACGGGGCTAACATTCCTTGTGGCTCCTCCCCAAAGCTGGGGTGGGGGTCACACTGTGTTCCACACTGGGCGTTTGTGGGTGCTTGATTTCTGCTACAGATCACAATACCACACACTGTGGGGCTGAGTGATTCCGCTAGGACAGGATACCCACAGCTGTGGAGAGAGCAGAGCTGCCCAGCTCTGCCGGTTCACCATGGGACGCTCCTTTGGCTTCTCCTGGGTGACAGAGGCACCTGGAGTGGCCATTCTACGTGGGAAGGGAAACCTGGCCAACCGTCCCTGTACTTCCGCGGCTAACAGCTGGGTGGCTGATTCCACGGTGATCCTGTGGAATCAGTGTGATCCCGTGATCCCCACAGAGGAGAGAGTCACTGCCCTGCTGGGCGATGGGCAGAGCTGTGAGGAAGCCAACAGAACTGCTATTGTTGTTCCGAGCGGTGGTAACAGGGCATTTATTAAGTAGGAAGTGGGGCACACCCGGGCTGGGGGAGAGGCCACGCCTCCCTTCGCTGCACCCTGGCCCTGGAGGTGTCAGGGAGTCAATAAAACCAGTTCCTCAGGGCCCTGAGGTGATCCACACAGTGGAGTCAGGACAGCAGCCAGTGGCAGAGGGAAACCTCCCTCAAGACCCTACTTCTTCAGACACTGAGGGAGGTACCCTGAGGCTTCTCACTGCGCCCCATCAGCGGGGAATGGAAAGCAGCTGCCAGCTCTTCAGACACAGTGGGGAAGAAAGCTGGGCAGGGAAAGCGGAATCTATCACCTACCCTGTTGGTGGCTTTTCCTGAAGGACAGAAGCGGTGGAGGCAAACCTAATCAGACACCAGGCCTTGCCCTGCCTGACAAACCCTTCCCCTCCCCACTCTGCTGCCTCCCTTCCACTAGGAAGAGTCTCTGACGTTCAATAAGTGGGTGCAGACTTGCCTGGGCTCCCTCCAGTTCAGCAACAGACTTGTGCTCCAGGGAGGTCAGTGGGTGTGTGTCCTGCTGCGGTCCTAAAGCACCCAGGCAGAGTGGCTCCTCGGGCACCACGGACCTGTGCACCCGGGCAGAGTGGTTCCCCGGGCACTGCGGTCCTGTACACCCAGGCAGAGTGGTTCCCCAGGCACGGCGGTCCTGTACACCCAGGCAGAGTGGTTCCCCGGGTACCACCCTTCTGTGAACCCAGGAAGAGTGGCTCCCCCAGCACCGCGGCCCTGTGCACCCAGGCAGTGGCTCCCCGGGCACTGAGGTCCTGTGAACCCAGGCAGAGTGGTTCCTCCAGCACTGACTCCTTTGAGGAACTGGATATCTAGCAAGATAATGAGGACCAGGGGATAGGACAAGATGGTGGGACTTGTTCACATTTCACAGACAGCACACCAAGTACAGGTCCTTGCAAGTCCTTGCCTGAGAGAAAGTTCTACAAAGGTTGCCACAGCCCTAGCCATCTCAGCTCACCTCTTCCTGGGGTCTAGTAGTATGAGTGACAGGTCTCCTTTTCTGGAAAAGAGGTGCCATCCAGACTCAGGTGGCCTCCACTTCCCAAGCTCCTGGAGTCTCTCGGTCCCTTGGGAGGACTGAGACCACAGCATAGGTTCATGCATCAGGAGGGTCGGATCCCCTTGACACTTGTTCTAGAGGCAGCCAACATCCTTTGCTGGGAGCAGTGAGACGCCAGATCCTGAATTTCTTGTAATCCCCTGATCTGAGTGCCTACAGCTGCTCTGAGCACGAGACCTTCAGGAGTTCCTGATGGCAGGAGAGTGGTTTCTGGTGGGTTTGGCTGGGGCATGGCTCTCTCTAGATAATCTGCCCCTGAACACAATAAAGGGGGCGTTCTTGGGGAATTCAAGGATGACCCGTGTCGCTGTCTCTCTGTCTGTGTGTGTCTGTGTATTTTAACCTTCAGCCCCCTTGCCTGAAGCTGGCAAACTGGGTAATAGCACACTGAGCGCAGACACCGGGGCACGGTGCGTGGCAATCCTTTATGAGTGTAAGTAAGAAAACAGCCTCTAAACTAGAAAGACTTGAAGGTGTTAGATAGCCCTCACAGGGGAGGTCCCTGGGAGCAGAGGCCAAAGGTTATGTGAAGCTAGTTCCTAAAGACCAAAGGGTTTTCAAGACTGAGTTTGCCATCCTGCTTGCTGAGGAAACAGCCACCCCAGCATGAGACCCAGCTAACACACTGGAGCAGCGTCATGCTCAGAGCCTGCTGTGGCCCTCAAGCAGGCCCCAGAGTCCCTGTTGGCACAGGAATTTGGGGAGCCTCTTTCTTTATTTTCCTGTCTCAAAAGCAGTCCTGGGGAGCATGCGTTCATGGAAGCCACCAAGATAGATGCCAAAGAAAATCACAGAAGCAGCACCAGTGTGTGCTCAATAGACAGCAGGTGGGGTATGTGAAGGAGCAGCTCACACTTAAACCAACCATATGGCGCTGATGCAGCCAAGCGGCCCAGCAGGAACAAGGAGAAAGACACCTTTCCAGTGGGACAAGCATCTTTAAGAGTAACGGAGGGGCGGCGGAAGCGATGGCCAGCAGTGAAGAGCACTTGCTGCTCCTCCAGAGGACCTGAGTTCTGTTCCAGCATCCACCGCTGGGCAGCTCACAACTGCCTGTGACTCCAGGCCCAGGGGATCCGATGCTTCTGGCCTCCACAGGTGCCCGCACGTGCATGTACATACCCACAGACAGACATGTCTCTGCACAGAATTAAAAACAATAAAAATAAACCTACAAAAAAGGATCGAAAGAGTTTTCCATGCCACCATTTGGAGCCGAGGCTTCCCCCAAATCGTTGCTTACATTTTCAGGGTGCAGGTCAGTGTGGGTGTGTGAACTAGTGCCAGGAGAGTGACCATCTCATTCATACAGTGGAAAGCCTGCTGCTGATAGGGGGTGGGGAAACTGGGGCTACATCATTTCATAAGGTTCTAAATCCCAAGCGACTAGGAACGAGCCTCGAAAGTTTCCCCAAGCGAACAGGGCACAGCGGTCAGGCAAGTGTGCTTGTGAGAGCTCGCCCCAGAGGGTGTCCAGCGTTCTTTGAAACCTTCTTCCCACATCGCTGCCGCAGGTTCAGGGGAACTGGATCTGGACTGTGACAAAGCCACACACAATGAACTTGACAGCCAGCCAGATTTCTGTTTTCAGTCAGTTTAGGGTTACTATAATCTCATTCTAATGCTTGAAAGACGACAAGTAATAGAATCTCGTGGAGCCGTTCTGCTCTTCGAGGCTCCGGCTTCCCCTGATTACCTGGTGGGCCAGATCAGCTTTCAGCTGCTGCCCTTGCGAGAATAACCATCTGATCAGCGCGGGGTTCTCCTTGCACTCAGCAGTTTCAATGGGTCAAGCACCAAATTAACCCTTGAGCCCCTTCCCTGAGAACACCACACTTAAAAAGCCGCCTGCTTCTCCGTCGCTGGGATGTGTGATGGAGGAATTCCATCCCTCAGATTCAAAGCTTTCCAGGGCTGCTCTACATCTTCTGGGGTGCAAAACTGGGCTCCTCATAATCTAGAATACATCGGCACCAAGCACCATTTAATATTCTGTAAGGGCTGTGGAACATATTGGGAAAGGCTGAGTGAATTATTGACTGAGTTTTATGGGGTGGGGGTGGGGGGGAGGGATGCCTCTAGTAGGAAAAGTTCCTGAGACATTCCATTTTGCTTGCAACTCTGTTGCATTTGATCTTGTCCAAGAGATCCAGCTTCAAGAACTAAAGGCTACCAGGCTTTGAGGGTGGAAGGACAGGACCTGAAGCAGCTACAGGCTCTCTCACACTGGGGTAGGCAGCTGCAGAAATACTGCAATGGAGTAGAAGGGAGTCCGGCATCCGTAGATGGTTGGCAGAGGCTTGTTTCTTTTATTGGAGAGTTCCAGAGTGTGCCTGCCCGTCCTCATGCTTTAACCACTGCAAAGTGGGAAGCACAGGGTTTGAGAAGTCTAGTTGTCTGGTGATATAGGTTAGCAGTATGTAAAACTGGCACTATGTGCTGCCAGGAACCATGGGGCACTGGCTGCCAAGGCTGAGTCCTGAGGCTGCTGTCTGCCCAAGGATACGAAGTATGGATGCTGTCTGGGTTCTGGGGCGCAGTGGACAAGTATGACATTGGTACGAGATGCTTTTGTTTGTTCCCAAGATGACAAGAGACTTGTGTGAGGAACATGAATTAGACAAGGATGTTGGTGTAAGGGAGGATGCAGGTCTACCTCCTGAGGCTCCCTTATACTGGGGTCTCAGTGACAATGTGGAGTACGTGATACCTCACTCTAACTCAGAACAGGCCTAGACAGAGGCCAGGGCCTTTTGTTCACCTAGTCAGGACCCCTCATGGCCCCTGGTGTGTTGAGAACTCAGTTGATGAGCCAGGCCACCCAGACATAGGCAAGCCTAATGCTTACCTTTTACTGCTCAGTACTGGACTCCAAAGCTCTGAGCTGTGTCCACACCAGGTGTCCACCCCTAGGAACCAGAGGTGACAAAAGGGCAGTCATCTCAATGTCCCTAGGTCTGCCTCAGAGACCCCAACATGCCACCAAAAGGGGTAGCAGTGCTTTTAGGCAGGTTGGTACAGAACAATCCTAGGCTTAGGAAGTTCACCGACCAGCGCCTGCATCCCCTTCAGGTCTGCACATGGGCAGCCCAGCTTCCAAGGAATACCGTGTGATGGCAGGGCCTTTGAGAGATGCTCAGGCTGAAGTGAGGTCACGTGAGGATGGGGTTCTCCTGATGGGGTACATGGCCAGTGTAAAAAGAGACAACACAGGGCTTGCTGTTGTCTTCTGTCTCTCCAGCACTCGCTGCCACACATACGCAACTGGAAGATGGTCATCCATTGGCCAGAAAGAGCTGACCAGTGCGGTCTTAGACTTTCATCCTGGAGAACTGAGGAATAGTAAATGCCTGTGACCTGAGCCCTCGGTCCTAAGCTGACCACGACAACGGGGAGAGACTTCTGTATGATGTCACAGCCAGGCTCGGGCTCTGACAGGGAAGGAGGAAAGTGTAGGCTGCCTGGGGACAGTGTGACCACAGGGAAGACAGAGGAGAGCAGACACTGTGACTGTACATGCTCCTTCCCTTCAGTAGAATATTCATAGGAAGTAGGAGACGTGGGTGAGCATGTGCCAACGTGAGGTTATTAATAAGACAATGTTCCACAGCTGCCTGGCACTTTCCCTGCGAGATGAGATTTACAAAACCAGACCTGAGCAAACAAATCTGTGTGACAGCCACCTGCACTTTAAAGACAGAGATGAAATCATTTGGGGTGCTGGGGGGAGCTTTCACAAGGTCACCATCAAGGTAACGGAAGAGCTGGGAATACCTCTCAAGTGCCTGCCGCCCTCCCACCCCACCCCTGCCCCCTTCACTGTCCGGCCAGTGGAGCGAGACAACAGAACACAAAGGCCTTGGATCTAGCACTTGGCTTTAAGTTGTCTTTGGCCCTAGAATTCCTTGGAATAATGTCCAAAGGTTTCTCTTTCTGGGCAGAGGTCATCTGTGTCCTCTAAGAACAGAGAATGCAGGCAGGGTGCTCAGATCTCAGTCTCTGGTGGAAGGTTCTGGTACTGACAACCTCCAGCCAGGCAGGCAGTATATTTCACCCTGGGAAGTCTCCTTCCCCGGGCGGTAGCTGGGGAGCTTTATGGCAGATGCCAGATCTAGAAGAAAGGCCCATCAGCTACTCGCAGAAATCTCAGACCTCCTGAATGCTAAGGTCTCAACTGAGTCTCTCCAGCAAGATGTGAAGTCTAGACCACAGCACCTCCATCTCCAACTGAGACCTTCTCTGCAAGTGAGCTTGTGGCAGATGTGGAGTGGGGGCTCTAGTTCATGGTGGGTGGTACACAAAAGGGAAATTCCATACGATGACACAAAACAGAGTGAGTACAGCAGCCGAGGGTTTCCAAAAGGCACCGGGGGTCACTGAGGGAAGACAAGGGATTCCAAGGGGCACCAAAGGTTGCTTAAGGACACTAAAGGTCACCAAGGAATGCCAAAGGTCTTTTCAGTGGACACAAGTGTCACCAATGGATACCACCAGACCTCCGAAAGTCGCCTAGATATGCCAAGGGACCACTAAGGTAGCCCCACCCTTGAACCACCAGGAAGGACAGTATCCTTGTGAAAGAATCAGAGAAACCTAACGTGGCACGGGGGCGGGGTCCTACTCCAAATCCACCCCAAACCCATTTCCAAATGAGACTGCAGATGGAGGTGCTGTGGTCTGGTCTTCACAGCTTGTTGGAGAGACTTAGTTGAGACCTTAGCTTTCTGGAGGTTTGAGATTTCAGCGAGTAGCTGGTGGGCCTTTCTTCTAGATCTGGCATCTGCCATAGGTTTACCAGTTACCGCCCTGGGAAGGAGAATCCCCAGGTGAAATATGCTGCCTGCCTGGCTGGAGGTTGTCAGAGAAGGTTTGGTTGCCTTCTCTTGAGGTTCTATATGCTTCCAGATAAGGAGGCTGGGTAAAGTCAAACATAGAAGAGGAAGAGCATGTCTTCCTGGGCAGCCTGTGCAGTGGCGTCTCCATCCTCACAGGGCCAACTCCCTGCTGTCCACAGTCACCACAGGAGTCCCTCTTCTTGGTTTCTGTGCCTGGCATGTGTCTCTACTGTGGCCTTTCTGTGCGCCTGTCACCTGCAGTGCTGTGTCCTCCCCAAGGAGTTCTCTTGTGTGTGATAAACTGCCTCGCACACAGATAGTACTACGCCTGTGAATAAGGAGAAAGGCATTGCTGTAAGGGTTACCCTTCACCCACAGCTGAACTAGGTTTGGAGTCGCCTAGGAGACAATCCTCTGAAGGAGGAAAAACCCACTGCAAAGGTGAGCGGTAAATACTGCCCCCTGGTATCTTGAACTGAGTAGAAAGGAAGAAGCCAGATCATCTCCCTCTGCTTCTTAGAGACTGTAGACCTAACATCAGCTGCCTCTGCTCCCGCCTCCAGGACAGCCCCAGCACAACAAACTGCCCTCTCGAACCAAAATCAATCCTTCCTTCTTTCCCTAAGTTGCTTTTGTAGGCATATGTCACAGGATCCAGAAAAGTAACTAACGTAATTGCTGGGAGATGTGACCATGAAGGTAAGCTTGGACAGACTCAAAGAAGGTTTGAGCCACTAGGAGACCCACCAGGGTCGCTCCTGAATCCAGGGAACCTCAGACATAGCTGAGCACCAGAGTCCCCTGGAGCCTTTAAGAACTCCGATCTCAGGTCAACTGGATCAGAGCCTCTGATGGAACTTTTTTTTTTTTTTTTTTTTTTTTGTCTCATGCAAAAGACCATTCCCAGGGACATTTAACTCGCCCCAGACTGAGGCCAATGACACAATCTGAGAACAAGGTAGGTCAAAGGAGGAAGCAGGGAGGCTACTGCCCATTATCCAGGTAGCAACCCAGAACGGAACCCCTAAGTGTCTGCTGGCTTGAGGGTTCTCCCTAGGGGCAGGGTATTTTCCCAAGGTAGGCATGGAGTGGAGGAGTGTCATGGTGGATGGCATCATGGTATCAGCTTTGTGAACCAGAATTCCCTGTTCATGAGGCGCCATCTGCAGACAGTTGCCAAACTTTGGGAATTGCTGGCCCTGGAGACTGGCAAGGGCTGAACATACAGTCACCTGCAGCTCCCAAGACTATGTGCTTAACTAGGAAATAGGTGACGTGTGCACAGCACAATGCTCTCCTGGGTTTTTTTGCAGCAACCATGTTGTAAGCAGCGTGTTTTTCCTAGAAGCCAAGGTCAGGCTTGGACATCAATCTGGCCCCGAAGGAGTATCCCAGGCTCTCCACTGCTGGGCTGCTGGGGTCCTTGGAGCCACCCACGACTTTGCTGTCACTGCCTCGGTCTCCTGGATGGGGTCTGGAATAAGATCTGGGACCACAGGCCTAGGAGTGAAAGAGGCAGCACTTTCCAGAAGAGAACAGCATCACAGCGCCCTAGCAGGTAAATTAAGGGTTATTGCTGACAGCGAAGCAGCCTTCACTTAACAAAGGGTGTGTCACAGGGCTCACTGTAGCTTCAAGACGCTGTCTCCAAGTGGAGCTAATCACTTGTTTAGTGATAGTTAATGATCCAGGAGAAAGGCTAGGGAGAGACAGAGCTGGGATGTAAGCACCACTGTCAACGGAGACTCAATCAAAATAGAAAAAACAAATAGAAATGGCCAGCTAGTCAACTGGAAAATGGGATTGAATTTACATAAAACTCACAAACATGACTATGCATGAAGGCAGGTAACGTCTACGGAGACAAAGAGCCCCACTCTTATTTAAGAACACAGCTAGCAATGGCCCTTTCTCTCCTGAGCAGGAGAAATTGCTCTGAAGTTTAGGGACCCTCCTGCCAGTCTTCAGGACTCAACACAGTGCTCTCTGCACATATCCCTGAGCAAGTCTGCCGGCAGAATGAGCTGCCTGGGACCTCTATTAGCATTGGGTACTTTCCATGATACCCGAGAAGCCCAACATAGTGTCATTCACACAGGACGGGAGGAACAGCTCACTAAGTTCTAGTTTCTCAATGAAGTCCCTCACCCGTTGACACAAACTGCATGGGGCTTCATATCCCGGGGTGTTTCTGCAGTGGAACTTGTCACCCTGTCTTTGTTTCTGCCTTGTCACTGTGTCCATCCACCCTTGGTCACTGACCCATCTTGGCAGGCTGAGTTTCATACTCCCTGCTTGCGTGCTGTTCAAAGCCATGGCCCCTAAGGTCTCTGGTATGATCATCACTATGTTCCCATTTCATTTGCTCATTTCTGTTTACCCCTTAGTCATGGACAGCTTTTCTCAGCACAGTTAAAGGCATATTGAAAATGCCAGCATGAGTCTGCATTCTTCTTGAAACCCAGTCTGACAACCTCTGGAGTTCACTTGGGAAATTTATCTTGTTCACATTTAGTGTAGTAACAGATGTGCTTGAGGTTTTCTTCCTTGTCTTACCCTATGGTTCTTATTCCTTACATTGTATCTTTTCCTCCCTTCTCACTTTGGACCATTTGAGCTCCTTGGCATTTATTCCCATTTTTTCTCTGTTCATGCCGAATTTCTGCACCTCTCCATGTAACTATGGCTGTGCTCTGTGTTCAAGCTAGAAACAGACATTTAATCGCTAAAAGAAACGAAGGTGCCCTTCTCCTTCGGGCTTTCCCTAGTACAAAGCAAGCCCCCTGCAGCTCTGCTGTGCCCTTCTTTAACTCCCCGGCAGGCTAAGATTCTTCAGCATCTCCAGTTCAGAGGGCTGAGTAGACATCCCACGGACACACACCATATCCCTCTTACTGCAAATCTCCAACTTCATTATATTTAATTTGGAATGAACTCAGTGCCACAGAGCTCACTGCTATCCGTGTCTCTTCTCTGGCTTACATTTCCCCCTTTTGAAGTCGGCAACAGGTGGAAGATTGACATTCAGGTTTATTTTATCTTTATTCTCTAAGTGGAAATGTGGGTGCGATTTTATAATAAAAACGAGATAAAACAACACCGTTGTATCTAACCAACTGGAGGCGTTATGAGAAGGATCCCTGGAGTCCGTCCAGCTTGCCGTATCCCAGGGACATTCTTTCATCCAAAGCTCTGCGTCTGAGTCTGTGCTGGCTTTGCCCCACCTCGCACTGTGCCAGGGTTTATTACCAGTATTCCCGTTCCTCCTCCTTGAGACAAACCTTATGGCTGTCTGTCTACTAATTATGCTTTTAAGTTCAAGTGACTTGCCGTGAACTGAGGGTGGGGTGTAAAGGCCTCGGACTCGCCTGGGCTGTCATGTCGTCCTAGAAACCTAGAGGCTAACCCAGGAAATGCTGGGAAACTGGGACAGATGAGCACCGCCTTGTAACTGTCCCCCAGTAACCATGGTAGCTATGAGTCAGGAACAGCACACACCCCGAGAGCATGGTCCAGACTCCTGCGTTCATCTAGGGCTCCTGATGTTTCTTTCCGTTTCCTGGGTGACCAGGTCTCCCAGTTTGTCCACGAGGATACCTTGAGGGTGAATGTCAGTGAAAGAGGCTGTCATGTTGATATGAACATGCAGGAGAATGACGCGTAGATGATGCTTCTAGGGAAACGTACATCCACCCAGTGGAAAAGGAACACCAGGTTTGTTTGAAACCTGTATTTTCTATGCAAAAACTGCAGAAGTAGTGACATTTTCGTTAGTCTCTCAGGATTATGTCTTCAGAGCAGACGCTCATCTTTTAAGGACTCTGCATGTCTTTAGGAACAGCCAGTGAGTAGGGGTGCGGTGGGGAGAAGAGAGCAGTAGAGTGGAGTTAGTAGAGGGGCTGGGAAAGGGGTCCCCAGTGTTTCTTCTCTTCGTCTCCCAAATATCTGGGGTGGAGGGAAAGCCTGGATTAGATCCTCCATGTGCATCGTGTATTCCCCCCATGCCTTTCTGAGCAGGGCCAGCAGCAGGCACGCTGTCACAGGACCCCGATGAGAGAACCTCCAGAGAGCTCAGAACCCGCCCCTTCAGAAGGTGCCATCTCCCATGCTCAGCTTGCTTCCCTCATCCCAAGCTGTGTCCCTGCTCTTTCCAGAGCCACACTGGGCACTGAAGCCCCATGCATGCCTCAGGGTGCTCAGGGTGTGGGCAGCCAGCAGCAGGCACCTCATCATCTGCATCCAGGCCTGGACCCAGAGAGCCACAAATCCAGGTCAAAGGTCAATGTTGTAAAGCAAGTTGGTTTTACTTCTACCATTCCAGGAGGGTGGGAATAATCAGCCCAGACACACACACACACACACACACACACACACACACACACACACACAGAGAGAAATACTGGTGTCTGGTAGAGGCTGTTCCCCTCCCTCACGCTTGGCTTGGAACAAGATCAGTCCCTTGGTCATTCCAAGGCCAATCACACGGTCCAGAAAAACTGAACCTCTCTGCTCACCCACACTCACTTTGGCTTTGCTGTGTCTATCCCTCGTGGAGCCAGCTCTCATGTTAAGAATCTTTTTCTCAGGCTGGGCACATGGTTCAGGCAGTAGCATGCTTACCTAGCATATCCAAGGCCCTTGGTTCCATCCTCAGAACCGCAAGCGGCATGAAGGAGCATACACGTAATCCCAGCGCTCAGGAAGTGGAGACAGGACGATCAGGAGTTTCTGAAGGTCATATTTGGCTACATTTGAGACCAGCCTGGGATAAATAAGATGCTGGCTCAAAAGAAAAAAAAAATCTTTCTTTAGAACAACATTGTCAAGCAAGCAGAGAAACAGTCTGAGAATGATGAACACAAGCAAGGGACAGGGTCCGGCTTACTTTTACATCAACTTGACACAAGCTAGAGTCATCGAGAGGAGGGAACCTCAAAGGAGAAAAACGCCTCCATAAGATCCAGCTGTAAGGTATTTTCTTAATTGTGATTGATGGGGCGGGCCCAGCCTATGGTGGGTGGTGCCACTTCTAGGCAGATGGTCCTGGGTTCTCTATCAAAGGCTGAGCAAGCCAGGAGGGGCAAGCCAGTAGCTCCCCTCCATGGCCTCTGCATGAGTTCCTGCCTCCAGGTGCCTGCCCAGTTCGAGTTCCTGTCCTGACTTCCTTCAGTGGTAGACTACAGTGTGGAAGAGTAGCCAAATAAACCATTTGACCATGGTGTTTCATCACAACAATTGAAACCCTAACTAAGACAGTCACTCAAGTGTCCCCAAGCCTCCACTGTAGCAAGTGGGACAGGTTCCCCTTCGGTGAAGAGCAGCTGTTCTGTCCGCACTTGGAGTGTTCCCAGCTAGGGACTTTGGAGGCAGCTCTCTGAAGATGAGTCCAGGGTCCTGCTCTTGTCCTGAGGAGACTAAGCCCTAGATACCAACTGTTTGTTCAGTTGCCTTCTCTGTGTTCAGGGTCGAACCCAGGGCCTCCTGCCAGTCAGGCAAGCACCAAGTAAGCTGCACCCAGGCCATATCTACTCCCTACAATGAGAAGAACCGCCCAGATGGGTCTCCTGGCTAAGGAGGCTCACACCTGCCAGCACACTCTGGGTTGCTCACTGCTAGCGTCCCAGGGGATCCACTTCCAGATTCCCAACAAGCATCTCCCGGTCAGGCCACCTCCAAGGAGGATAAGAAAACCTCTGATCTGACGCCAGCACAACTTCCTTTGGTCTCTGGACCAGGCTGGTTTACAAACAGAGAGGTTTTACAGAGTGCGGCCATCCCCCTTGTGCCTTCCAGCCTGGAGATTAGAATCACGTGAAGACACCACTGCTTCACCTGTCAGAGAGTGAATTCCAACCGTCCAGTGGCCAAAGGTCTCTGACTCTTCACCTTTAAAAAGTGAGTTTCCATGGTAACCAAAACCTCAGGGACCATTCACAGTTCAAAACAAAACAACAAAAGAAAACAAGTCAGAGGCCGGGGACGCGCTCTCCTGAGCCCTGGGCACGCCGCATCACCGACCACGGATTTGTACAAACTCACAAACTGGCACAGGAAACAATGGCTGGATTCAGATGCCCGGAAGAACCGCTGCCTGGGACGCTGCCTGCGGCAAACCCTTGAAATTAAATTTTTAGTTTGTCGTTCTTCAGCCTTATGACAGGTGACCTTCAAGTAGGGAACAGTTGGCTGACGGTAGACGCAGAACGCAATTGTTGCCACCAATCTCTGGGGGGCCCCCTGCAAGCGCCGTCCCCAAATCCCAGGTCGGTTAGGAAAGCACGCGGAATCTGCGCCTCGCGTTTGGGGTGGCTTTTGCTTGCCATGTTTAATTACACGGCTAGGTCCAAATGAAGGACGCAATTTATAGATTTCCCGCTCCTCCAGGAGGAGGGAGAATGCGATCTATTTGCAGCAGATAGATTATTTTTCAGGCACTTTAGGAGACACCCAACCCCCCTCGGATGCTGACTGTAAAATAAGAAAACTGTTACCCAGCTGGGCAACAATGGGCTCCCACCGTGCTTTTCTGCGCAGCCCGCAGCTGCGGCGAAAGTGGAAACTCAGCTGCGGGGAGACATTCTTTGCTGCCGCCGTTTCTATGGGCAGGGAGGCCTCCCACTGGTCCGGTGTATTTTCTATGCAAAAACTGCAGAAGTAGTGACATTTTAAAAGTTTTGACCTTTTTTTTTTCTCCCCCACGAACCAAAGCATACATTTTTTAAACCTTCTGATAGGATGTCTGTAAGAAACGGTAATAGCCATTATTGTAGTAATAAAATGTTTCGAAATTTGAAAATTCTGTATTGACTCTAACCAGATAGCCTTTATCTGGAAACGGATAGCGATGCAGGGCCGGGAACCACTTCTGTGTTGTCCCAGGGAAGCAGATATGACAGATTTCAGACATATTTGGGAAACAAGATCCCCGGATTCTAGGTTTTCAAACGCTGACGTGCGTATTTGCCCACCCCCCAAAACCAAAGACTTAGGAGGGTTTCACAGCAGTGTTACCTCGAGGCGTTCCCACCTGTACCAATGCCATTTGCTATGTGTGTGTATACATTAATACATATATATAGTCCAAAAATATATATAATATATATATTCTGAAAGATGAGAATATTTGTTTTATAATTCAGTGTGTGTACCAACCCTTTAAAAAAGAAAAAGAAAAGAAAGAAAAATTCAACTCTTATTTAAATAAAAAGCTTCTTTTTAAAAAGGAACAAAATGACCAAGGGACAAAATAATAAAAAGAAATTGTGTGTAAAGCCAGGCGGTGGTGGCGCACGCCTTTAAACCCAGCACTCGGGAGGCAGAGGCAGATAGATCTCTGTGAGTTCAAGGCCAACCTGGTCTATAAGAGCTAGTTCCAGGACAGGCTCCAAAGTTACAGAGAAACCCTGTCTCGAAAAAAAAAGAAAGAAAGAAAGAAAGAAAGAAAGAAAGAAAGAAAGAAAGAAAGAAAGAAAGAAAGAAAGAAAGAAAGAAAGAAAGAAAGAAATTGGGTGTGGTGTGGTGTGCGCGCGCGTGTGTGTGTGTGTGTGTGTGTGTGTGTGTGTGTGTGTGTGTGATCACACACCCTGTTTCCAGTCGGGGCTCAGCAGCGGGCTGGGCCTAGGACCAGGAGTGCCTGGTTTGTCAGAGAGTCCACTGGACTCCATTTGGCCTTGGCCCCCTTTAGAAGCTGCTCTGACTGAGGTGACAAGCCCCTCCAAGAAGCCAGCTTTCCTGAGCCTCCCTCCCTGTTCTGAGCAGAACATGTTTTGCTCTCTCTTCCCTAGACCTTGTAAGTTCACCTAGCCTCAAGTCTCTTAAAGGGAGACACTGGGCCTCAGGCTTAAAGACACAGGAGCTGAGGAGGAAGGCAAGCCCACAGCAGCATCAATGGCCCGTAGAGGAAAGAGTGGAGTCTGCCTCTGGATGGACCTGTGTGCTGAAGTCATCTCACTGAAGAGTCAATCCAGTGGGGCCAGTCAGTCAGCTGGCCAAGAGACCTCTCCTCAGGAAGAGGGTTCGCCTTA
This sequence comes from Alexandromys fortis, assembly GCF_014885135.2. NCBI lineage: Eukaryota > Metazoa > Chordata > Mammalia > Rodentia > Cricetidae > Alexandromys > Alexandromys fortis. Next base: position 28,786,416 of record NW_026067909.1, on the reverse strand, counting down.
AATCACGCTGAAGAGACGGGAGGACTAATTACTCCCTTAATGAGGTCGCCTACTTTCTTTCTAGAATCCCTGTTCTCTGTGCAGTGGTCCATGGAGTTGCAGCCATGCGGGCATAGCTTAAACCTGATCACTTCTCTAATTCACTCAGAAAAGCATGACTTTTGCTTTTTCTCCTTAATCTCTTTTTCATTATGTTGGATATTTGCCAAAGACTGGATATGCATGTCCAAACACTGGGAGCGCCCTCCTTTTCTGAGGAGGTAGCCCATGTGCAGCTCCTTCACCGCGGCTGCTGTGCTGCGGTCTGCTCTCCTCTGTTCTCACAGATGGTCTGCCCTTTGGTTTTTCTTTGAAATCAAAAAAAAAGTTGCCCTCAAGTCTCCCCTGTGAGTCCATTCTTAAATTCTTTTATTAACAGACTAAGAACTCTGACAAGGAAACCCAATTCCTCTGATAACATGTGGCACCCCAGATGAGACCCCCCCCCAAGATTTCAGTTGCGTATTTTTTGTCCTACATCCCACTTTGATTCACAAAAGCTCCCGCGCCCTCTCTGTCCTGCCCTGAGATGGACTGCAGGGGCCTGGTGTAAAGGTAAAAGTAAAATGTGGATCCCCGAGTGGCTGCAGCCGGCAGCGGGCCATGAGACCACGCCGCAGGTACCCTAAGTTGCGGCAGGCAGCAGGCATCGGGTCTCGAAAGCATCCAGTCCCAGGCAGTTCCCCAAATGGCTGCAGTGGGTCACGAGGGGCAGTGAGTCCCAAGCAGGGAGCCGTGTGGTGGTCTCATGGCCCGCTGCCCGCTGCAGCCACTCGGGGACCTGCAGCATTTTTACTTAAACCATAACACCTGGTCAGTGTATGTTCTGACCCCAGATACTCCACCTACAGAGGCAGCAAGATGGATCTAATTATTCACAGCAAAACATAGACAGCAACCAAGAGATGAGTCAGTAGGAAGGGCCACAGCTGAGATGGCAGAGATGCGAACCACGGGCAGATAACTGCCCTAGGCCAGAACAGAAAGCGAGAGCGAGCAAGCTCTACTTGGGGTGTTTTGTGGGGCTATTGCTTTACAGGGCTGCTGCCTGGGCCTGAGGGGTACAGGCGAATGTAGCTGGTACACTCTCCAGAGGTTCTAGGTTCTGTGTGAAAACCCGAAGAGGCAGCCATTGTCCCACGCAGCACCAAGCATGCAGAGGAGGGCCTCCTCCAGGAAGTGTGTGATTTCTGACTCTCACTAAACGCTTTCTTCAGAAATCCTGTCTGACTTGTAAATGACTGAAGTTTTGAGAGAAGCGCAATGCCATGGAATGGCGCAAGTCGCCTTCTACTGAATCGTTGCTTTACAGGATACGCTCTAGGCTGGCTCCATGAAGCCAGCCAGTGAGTGAAGACCTGGCAGATGGCTCAGCGTGGCAGCAGTGTCAACAGATGCCAGGATGTTTCCGCCTTCCAAAGACAGAGAAATGACCGTTAGAAGGCCTGGCATGCCATCCTGAATGACCTCCACACTGGGAGAATCACCAGGAATAGGATTTGGACACAGAGTGTTCGCCCCTCCCCCCCATTCTTGGACTACAATCTCCAGGTACTGAGCCAGGAGCATCAACCTTTAAACCCAAGCAAAATAAACCCACCTCAGACAGCAGAGAGCTGGAAGCCCCTCTGGCTGCTGCCTGGGTTTAAGAAGACTTACAAGAAAAAAAAAAAGGAAGACAGGGCAACAATTGTGTATCTAAACTAGAGACAAATATTGCATTAAATCCCCCCAGCTTTTCCTTTCCACGTTTTATTTTACCATGTTCCATTTTTATTATCAGAAAAATGGGGATAATAATGGTGTTTTCCTTCTGGAGGTAAGACAGCTCAAATAATGCCTCACGTTGCACCTAGCTCAACGTAATGAAAGATAGTTTTTACCGTGGGGAAAAAAATGTTCACACGAGGAGAAAAGATAGGCTAAAATAGCTCCTTGGAGGAAGAGCGAGAAGTCCTGCAGGGACCACATAAACACACCATTCTTGCAGAAGTCTTGGCCAGGGGAGTTGTTCACAGCCTTCCAGCCCTGTGCCCACCAGAGCCTCAGTTTCTAGAAGAAACCTCCCAAGTGTTTGCTCTGAGCCTTTCCAGGGAAAGCGGCCCAGCAGACTTTGGGGGCACAGCACAGTCTCAAAAGTTGAGGGTCTTTATGCTCGAAATGAAATGTGCTCACAATGGCTTGTCTTTGTCTGTCAGTGATTTCCGGTAACTTCCTCATGCTGGCTTGGTGTCACATTTGCATGACACAAAAGGCTAGGCATGCATATTAACGGAAGTGATTACAATAATTAGTCACATGTCCCCCAAGTGGGGGGGACTTTAATGCAAACTGTAGTTAACTGTGTGGCTTGTGGACGATCATTGTTCGTACAGAATGTGAAAAGCTGCAAATGTATAAATTGCCCTTTAATTAGATTTCACGTGTCACTAGTTCCTTCAGCTGAAAGGGCCTCGCAGCACTGTGAACATAGCTGTGAACGTGGGCTGTGAGATCTGCTGGATTCCAGCTCGAGGTGCAGACCGCAGAGCCAAGTGGAAATGTTTCAGCAAAATCTGCCCTTCTCTCTCTCGGCCTGAGTCTTTCAGTCCTTTGTGAGATCAGGCTACTTGCAGAAGCCTGGCCCACTGTTCATTCTAAAACTTGATGTAAGTAAGCTTACATCGAGGGTTGAAGTACCTACAGGAAAGGGGTGGAGGAACCTCCTGTGCTTCTGTGTGCTCCACTCTGAGTGCTCCACTCTGGGTGCTCCACTCTGGGTGTTCCACACTGAGTGCTCCACGCTGAGTGCTCCACTCTGAGTGCTTCACTCTGAGTGCTCCACGCTGAGTGCTCCACACTGAGTTTCCACATGAGTTGCCTTATTTTGGCCAGCCGCTGGGAGATTAACAGGTGGTATCTCAGATGGCCCATGAAGCAACTCCAAGTCTGCTGGCTAGTGAGGGTCCTGGGAGTCAAACACAGATGGTGGGTGAACACAGACCTGCCCCAGCAAATATCTGCTTTGGGGTCTTAGCTTATACTGTAGCCTCCTCTCCTGTGAGGTCTCCTTCCCAGTTTCTAAAAATGTTAGGTAGAAAAATTCTAGAGATAGAAATTCCTAACCTTCCACGGAGTGGCCTGGTGAATCTCAGGGCTCTCAGCACCCCACTCACCTCGCGAGGTGTTCCTTAGTTCAGCATCTCTATGCTATCCTCCGGGTGGTCACTCAGTAGCCACCTCAGTCATCTTGTTGACTAGGGTTTCTACCAAAGTGATGGGGTGGAGGGTTGCTGTTAATATGGGTGTGTTGAAATAAGAAGCGGCGGGGCTGCATCCCCAACACCCCGGCCGCTTGGCTAGCTTATGCCCGAAATAACAACACACAAACTGTATTCATTTAGACACCGCTTGGCCCATGAACTCTAGCCCTTACAGGCTAATTCTCGCACCTGGACTAACCCATTTCTAATGATGTGTGTAAGCACCCCAAGGTGCGCTTACCGGGAAGATTCTAGCCTCCGTCCATCCTGGGTTGGAGCTGCCTGGGAGAGCGGAGCCTGGCGTCCCTGCTCCAGAGAGCAGAGCTGTCAAGTCTCTCCGGGAGCAGAGCAGAGTCTGACCTCACTTCCTCTTCCTCTCCATCCTATCCTGTTTATTCCTCCCACCTATGTTTTAACTTATCAGGGCCAAGGAGTTTCTTTATTGCTCAATGACCTTCCTCCATCATGGGCGTGGTCAAGAGCAGCCATGGGTGCTTCCTGTAAGAGAAAACAGGGAAGAGGGAGCAATGGAAAGAGACAGCACGGGAGATCTTTTTGTAGTATGTTGTTACAGTTGTTCCGTTTTCTTATTAGCCTTCATTAATCTGCCACTGTGCCTGATTTATGAGTTGAACTTCAGCCTGGGGACACACAACTGGGAAAAGCCCAGTCTCCCCAGGAGTTCACACTGTTCCCCAGTCTAGCCATCGGCCTCTGGGGCTTTGGGAGAAATCTCCCAAAGAAGGCTAGACATTGCTTTACCTAAGCCGGTGCGAGTCTGCCCGGCCACAGTGTACCTGCGCAGGGTTCTCTTCAGCAAACCCTAGGGACCACATGAGATGTGGGTGTCTCCAGCCCACCTAAGGATTCAGTCCTCCGGAGCCTTGTGGATGCAGAGGATGCTCAGATGTGCCTCATACACTAGCAGCTCTCCATGCGACGTGCAAACAAGGAGGGGTCATGGAAAGTTCAGCGGGTGAGGAGGGGAGCACCTCTCCCAGTTGCCAGGTGAAGTGGGAACTGTTTGTATAATTATTTGAAATTAGTTCTCCAAGATCTGACTGAAAGGGCCTCTATGTGCTTCATACGTGGGGTTGGTCTTTCTTCTGTGCTAGCGTGTAAATAAGGACACTAAAGGCTCACGCTGCCAACTTTGTAAAGGACTAGGTGTTTCTGGGGTGGCAGGGTTTGACCTCTATTGTGTGAGGTGGCAAAGGTCACGGCGTGCCCTTATCTATGCTGTCCCTTTACTATGCTTTAGACCGTGGTCCACCAGCCAGGGCTTACGGAGGCATCTAGCTGGGCATCTTCCAGTCCTTACTTCTCATCTGGAACTTAAGTGACTTGGACCCAAGTTCATTAGTCTTGTCCTTTCTCTCAATCCCTATCACCTTCGGTAATGATTTCAGCCACATAAGGCTGATACTTCCGGGTTCTAGGGGCCATGCAGGTACAGACAAGCCCTCAGGCAGAAGTGCCTAATGTCCCCCGGGGATGTTAAAGGGCCCCCCCCCCCCCCGTATGGCCCATGTGCGGTGTGGATTACATCATCCACATATGACTCAGCTAAACCCTTGTACACATGCATGGTTGCATCACCACGTATGACTCAGCTAAGCCCTTGTGCGCACGCGTGAACCCCATCATCTGCATATGACGTAGCCACGTCAACCCCCTGTGTGCACGCACTAGGCAGCTTTTAAAAGCTGGACTCCATCTTCCTCTCTCTGCACACTTCCCAGGCCTGTGCACGCCCTCTCTAATAAACTAAGCGGGTTTGTTGTGTGTTCCGTGTTTCCTTCTCACTCGCACCAGGTACTTTCACCCTCTAGATTGTCCCAGAAGACTAGTTTAATTCTGTTACCCAGTGATTCAAGACGCTCATTCTAAAGTGGATGTTTGGGACTAGAGGGGCGGCTCCGTTGGTAAACCCAAGTTTGATCCCCCAGCACCCACGTGAACGGTGGGAGGTGGTGGCACAAATGTGTTGCCTGAGCTGGGGAGGTGCAGACAAGCGGCAGGCAGACGCCTGGAGCTCGCTGGCCAGCCAGCCCAGCCTAATCTGTGGGCTTCAGGGTCAGTGAGAGCCGCTGCCTCCAGAATTAAGGGAGGGTGATTGAGGAAGGTGCCTGGCTTCAACTCTGTCCTCTGCATGTATGTACATGCAAAAAAAAAAAAAAAAAAAAAAAAAAAGTGGGTGATCATTTGGATAATATTTGCCCAAATTAACATATTTGGCCTCCTGAAGCCAAGGACTTGAGTGCCCAGGCTCAGAAAGTTGTTCCAACAATGATCCCCACTCTGGACTCTCCTATGCTAGCATCTGGCCTTACCAAGAGCATATAAGCCCCACCCACATAGGGGAATCCCTCAACTGTAGAAGGCCACCTTCAGAAACTGTCTTGTGAGTCCCGTCCCTTCGCTCTAGAACCTTCCCACAAGATTCCCAGACAATATAGTGGCTGGGAGGAGCAAGGTTCGGGTTGAACAAAGGCCAGGGCTGAGGTATGGCTGAGGAAGAGGCAGAAAGGATGGAACATACGGGAAGACATGCCTCCATGGCCGCCCCTTTGTAGACCACACACAGCATGAAAGACCAAGTCACCTGTCCAGAGTGTGCAGGCCCAGGTCTTCGACCCCACGACTTGCAGGCAGCTGTGTTGTGCTGTTGCTAGCGTGGCTGAGGTTAGCATGAGCTGCAGCTGGGGTTCCAGAGCAGCTAAGGGCTTGCCCAATGATTCACAGTGCAGTTCCTCTGCCGCAGCCAAACACCGAGGAATGGAGGCCCTGGTGTGAATCCAGCTGCTTAGATGATCTGGGGGGGACGACAGAAAAGAACCCCTCCCCCACCCAGGGCTTTCATTCCTAGGAGGCGACAACCATAGTCCTTCAACACTGCCCTGCTTGAGTATGTGGGCCAGGACTTCCGTTTTCTGAGCATCCCTGGCAGATCAAAGACTGTTAGAAAATGGGCAGACAGAGGAGGGGTCCCCTGCCATGTTCTTTTAGCACAAAAGGTGGAAGGGATCCTCTCTGAGACCCTCCCAGCCAGCCAGCCCCAGCTGGAGCCCATTTGGAGTTCTAAAGACACCACAGGAGCTCCATCCTCGGAAAGGAAATTTCCTCAAATCCTGGAGCATTCCCCCACCAGCCAGAGCATGTTCGGCCTTTAGGACAGGCACCTGGGCACAACTTTTCTTCTAGAAAGTTCCAACCAGGACAGCCAGGCTGCTGTAAATGCTTACCTTGTCCGAAAAGGAGAAAATATGTCTGCAGAAGGTGTGGTGTGTGCAAATGGAGGAGTCGATGTGACCTATAGGGAAGTCAGGACCATGCCTGAGACAAGCAAGAGATATATAGCCTCTCTAGGGTAAAATGCAAAGGGACCAGCTCTCCTGGGCACCCTGCTCCTACCCACATCCTCGGTAACATCAAGGCACTGGGGAGGAGCCACAGATTTAACCGAAAACCCTTCCGTGTTTGGTGGGTTCTCTTCTGATTGGTCCTTGCTTGCTCACCTAGTTCACATGTCCAAGGACCAGTCAAAATCCATGGCCTCTTTTACAACCCACTTAGAAATCCCTAGACAAGGCCTCTTGCCAAGAACGCTGAGAACTTTTCCCTCTGCTTAATAAATCCCTGCCTGTCTCACTCTCTGCTTTCTTTGTATCTTCCTACATCTTTGAGAGACAAGAACTCTACAGAAAGAGAGTCAGGCCCGCTTACAGGATGGAGGACTGAGGTTAGAGTGGGGCGGGATTTTTCAAAGAGCCCGGAAAATGACAATTGCCGCAGCGCAGCAGCAAAGGCGGTGTGGGGTGGGTGGAGAAGCAGGTGTGTGGGTCCCGGGTGGAAGGTGAGACTTCTAGCCTGGGCTTGAGTCTAGGAAATGAATCTACAGAAAGCTGATGGGAGCCACCGCAGATTCCAGGGGAAGGCGAGCCCAGGCTGGCCTAAGATTCTAGACACTGATACTGGCACTGATATAAAGAAGTAGTCACTGAGGCCAGAGACAGGGAGGCCCTGGAAGATCAGAGACACCAAGTGAAGGTAGACACCTAGAACACTCAGATGGGAAAGTGACAAGGAGGGGGGCTGACGGTTCCAAGGTTGTCAGCTGGGCACTTGGGAGAGGAGCCTTCATGGCAGCCATGGCGAGTGGATGCAGTGAGATCCACAGGACATGGGAGGGAATTCTGCGTCTCTCAAAGTGAAGGTACTTCCCTCTTCCTACAATCTGCTTAGTCTGTCTGCTTGGATCCATGTCCTGGCGCTTCCCCCAGCACAGCGCCCTACATAGCCTTAAGACCCCGAGAAGAGGCCCAAGGGTGGTGCAGTCAGGACTCTCTCTGCTTGAGGGGATCTGTCCTGGGCCTGTCCAGATCTGAATTCCAAACCTCGGCCTCCGTCATCTGCCTCGATTGTCTCCTCCCTCTGTCTCTCTTCGCTTCTCCCCTCCATATCTGCCTCTGTCTTTCCCTTCCTCCCTCCTATCTTTACCTGTGTCCCTGTGCCCCAGCCTGCATCCAGACTCCATGCATTCTTAGGGACCCAGTTATGACAGGTGAACCCCTCCACACTCCAGTGTGACCTCGTTTCAGCTTTACCGGTTACATCTGTATTGAGTGACCCCATCACCAAATAAGGTCACTTGCTGGAGGAGCTGGGGTTGTAGGACTTCAGCCTACTTTGGAGTGGGGCACGGTCCAATCTGCTTTTTAGAGGCTTATTCAAACGGGAGACAAAGCTCCCAGTTTCTCTCTGCCAGGACCGCAGAGCAGATGCTCTCGCTGAGTCCTCTCCGAGGCTCGCTCAGGCTACAGAGCCCTTGTTTGGGCCCATTGTGAGGTCCATGAAAAACTGTTTACTTCCTTGGCTGCCTGGATCAGCCAGCGTTCTGGACTTTAGACATCTTGGGCTACAGTTGAGGTTTGGAGAATTTCCCGGGCAGACAGACAATAAAAGGACCACACAGAGAGACAGCCACGGCTTTTGCCAGCTCACATGGTCAGAAAAGCTGCCACCCCTGCCAGGCAGCTCAAGGGCAAAGGGACAGACCAGACGTGCAGGGAGCATCTATGGCCTGACTTCCCAGAGAACCCACACACCGCTGGCTTCTTACGTAAATGTCAAAGAGCTGCCCTATCTCCTCTACCCGAGCCCTGCCCCACTCAGGTCATATGAGGTCAGTGTGGTTGAGATGTTCCAGCCACCAGTTTGTCCTTGTGAAGGAGAGGGCTGACTGAGGGGTGGGTGTTGGGGAGAACCACCGGCCGCCAAGACTTCACAGTCCTTAGGGCAGAGAGGCGGAACCAACAGTCAAGGCTGCCAGGCAATGCTCCTTCCCTCTCCTGTCTTAAGGAATGTCCTCACTACAAGGACCTTGGACAGGTGGCTCTAGAGCGCTCCACCCCCTGAAGTCCTGGATAAACGTGATGAGAAGCAAGCAATTAACTGAGGAAAAAAAAATACCCAAGGAGCTACCGGGAACTCGTTAAAACAAAAACACAAGCCAGATAATTGCTCAAAAATGCATCCACCGGCTCAGCACGAAGGAAACAGAACAGCTGGATTGGCATTCTCCACCCAGCCAGCAATGCGGAGATGTGGCAGGAACGGGTGTCCTTTACGATGGAAATGACTCCCAGCCTTTGGGGGGAGGCGCCGCTAACGCTGCCAGCATTTTACAGAGGGCCCAGCCCTGCAGATTGAGGTTGAACAGGGAGGGCTTTTAATTAGCCACTTCCCCATCACTCACGCTGAGAAGAAAAGGGTTCTTGCAAACATGGCTGCCAGGACAAGGACAGCATAATTGGCTAAAGGGCCACGTCCTTCTGTTAGTTCTCCCCAAAGCGGACTGGGTTTCTGATTATAGTCCGGGTTACACCAGACATGACCAGCAGTGCAGACCCTGCAGAGACAAAGTCATCCACACGGACTATCTCAGTTAGGTGGATGTTGGATAGGACCCCTCTCCGGATGCTGAAGATGGGAGAAAATGACAATATTGAAGGCAAAGAGGTGACAAGAGGGAAGGAGACAGGGACAGCTCCGACTCTAGGGAAAGAGTTCACAGCTTTGGTTTCTTCCCTTCCTCATGTCACTGTGAGTGATCCCAGTATCCTAGAAGTCACCCAAAGATTCATCAAGGCACCCTGGGTTTGTCCAACAGCTAAAACCTATTTGTGTGTCTTTTAAAAAGTGAAAAACAAACAAACCCAAAATAAAAAAAAATAAATAAAAAAAAAAACTATAGCTCTCCAGGACAGAAGAAAGAGGGAAGTGTGTTCTGTGGGCGTCTGGGTGTGATGGTGACCAGTGTGACCAGTGTGACCAGAGTACTCAGACTGACCCAGAACGGCAATGTCACCCCCATGAGATGCTTCGAGTGCTGTCCCCTGTGCTTCCCTGAGCAAGGCACTGAGAGAGACAGGATCCCAAGAACAGACTCCCCAAGGAGCAGAGAGCATTCAGACCAAGGCATCTGCAGTAGCAGGTGTAGCAGCTGCAACCTGAAACCAGAGAAAATGAGCCAGTGCAACCCAAGCTGTATGCAAGGTAGGTAGGAGATGAACAGTGAGGAAATGGGGTGGAGAAGCCAAAACACAGGGACACTGGCTTCTGGGGGAAAGGGTTTCAAGACAAGGATTCTCTCTGTAGCCTTCGCTGTCTTGGAACTCGCTCTGTAAACCAGGCTGGCCTCAAACTCACAGAGATCCGCCTGCCTCTGCCTCCCAAGTGCTGGGATTAACGGTGTGTGCCACCACCGCCCAGCTGTGTTGGCTTTAAATTCAGGGATCTAGCTCAGTGAGTAGAGGGCTGGCCTAGGATACCAGAGGCTCTGGGTTTAGTTTCAGCACTCCCTAAAATGAGATAACAAAAGCCATGTGGGCCTGCAGTGTGGTCCTGTCCACCCCTGAGGGAAGGACTGTAGCCTCGGCCAGCTTGAGACCCACCTGGCTGTATTAGACCCAGTTTTCAAACTGTAACTCTGAGTCTCCATAGAATTAATATCCTGAATTTTACCTTTTCCTTTAAAAATGTTCATTTTTTATTTTTTAAATTACTTATGTATATGTGCCTCTGTATATGTATGCATTGAGTACATGTCCCCGTGGGCTCCAAGGAAGACACCATATCCCTTGGAGCTGAAGTTATAGGTAGTTACAAGCTGCCCAGTATGTGTGATGGGAACCGGACTTGAGTCCCCTGCAAGAGTGTCATGTTTCTATTGCTGTGATAACGCACCATAAACAAAAATAAATTGAGGAGGAAAGGATTTACTTCAGCGTAGAGTTACCATGTCACAGCTCATCACTGAGAGAAGACAGGGTCGGGATACAAACAGGGCAGGAGCCTGAAAGCAGAGCCTGATGCCAAAGCCATGGAGAGTTGCTGCTTAAGGCTTATTCCTCTTTGCTTCCTCAGCCTGCACTCTTTGTTTTTAAGTTCTATTTATTTGATTTTTGCATATGTGAGTGTTCTGCCTTCAGGTATGTGTACCGCATGCTATCCTGGCACCTGAAGAGAAACTGGAGTTACAGAAGGTTGTGAACCATTACGCAGGTGCTGGGAGTTGAACCTGGGTCCTCCGCAAGAGCAACAGGTGCTCTTAACAGTTGAGCCGTCTCTCCATACCTATTAATTTGCTGTCATATACCACTCAAAACCACCAGCCCAGGGGTGATACTGCCCACTATGAGCTGAACCCTCTCACATCGATCATCAGTCAAGAAAATGTCCCACACACTTGCCAAGAGGCCAAACTGGAAAGCATTTTCCCATTTTCTCTCTTCCCCAACAACTCTAGCTTCTTCTGTCCAGTTAACCTTAACTAGCCAGCACAAGAACACCGCAGCCCCACTTCCTAGTTTACTACTGGATTGTTTTACTGTTTTTAACCCAAGTCCCCATTCTCAGTATTAGGGAATATGACCTTGTGTGGAGTCACCTTCTGTGACTCCTCACCCACCACGACTGACTGCGCCTTGTACTGTGAGCCAGGGCGTTCTATTGTTGGGGAATATTCCTTTACCATGTGTGAAGATGTGTCACTGTGATTGGTTTAATAAAGCACTGAACAGCAAATAGCTAGGCAGAAAGAGATTAGGCAGGGCTTCTGGGGACAGGAGGATTCTGGGAAGAAGGAAGGCAGAGTCGCCAGCCAGACGCAGAGGAAGCAGGATGGGCAGTCCAGAGTAAAGGTATCTGAGCCACGTAAAAGAATGCAGATTAAAAACTATGGGTTAATTTAAGTTAGGAACAAGCTTAGAGATAAGGCCAAGCTTTCATAATTATTAAAAAATCTCTGTATCATTATCCGAGAGCCGGCAACCCAAAGAAGTTCAACTACATTCTATCACAGCAACAGGGACAGAGACTAAAACAGGTGGGTTGCTCAGATGTTGTCACAGGTATAGTAAACACGAGGTCACACTGGACTGGTCACTCCATATATCTTAGAAACCGGTTACCCTCTATGTCCCCAGGGACCAATCACCTCCATATAAGACAAGTCACCCCTAAGTATACCCAGGAAGCAGTCATCCCTGAGTGCCTGGGGATGAGATACCCCCACATGTCCCAGGAACCAGTCTCCCCCTTGTGCACACAGGGGCGGGCCCTTCCCATGAATCCCCAGGGCTGGTCTCTAGTGGGTGGAGCTATGGATTCCCTCATCTCTGTTTTGACAGCTCAGGGCCAGAGCAGCCTCCTCTGCCCACACTGCATGTTGTACAACCGTCCTGTCCTGTCAACCCTCGCGTGAGTCCATCTTACGAGAGTCTTTTACTACGTGAGGTGTCCTTTAAGGTTAATGCTGGCAGTATACCCTCATTATCACTTCTTAGACACGTTCATTTTGTCTATACGCTTTGCAGGGCGTTGAAGGTCTAGAACGCAAAGAATAGTGGGGATGCGTCGGTGTGAATGAATGAGTTGATGAGTGAAGAAATGAGTGAACAGAATGAGAATGAACCGTTGAATACAAGCAGTGATGAGTGTGTGCAGATGAATGAGTGAGTGACTGGGCGAATCAATGAATGAACACAAGCGAGTGAACCGTGAGATGCCTGGGAGTTTGCTCATTCTGTGTACCGGATGCCATGCCTCATAGTGCAGCAACAAGCTTACCTGCTCAGCTTGCTCCTTATGCTTTGTTCTGAGAATGCTTGTTGGGGTCCCCTAGGTCCTAGGCACGGTACTGGGCTAGACCGTGAATATGAAATGCTGGATAAAAATGGGTCCCTTGTAGCTGTGAACATGCCAGGTTTCCTATAAAGGGAAGGGCTCTATTCTTAGCCAGGGTCTCCATGTGGGGGGGGCTCCACGGCTAGCTAAGAGCATGCCAGGTTCTTGGTAGAAGGAACAACTCTATATTCAGAATTTCAGAAGGAACGAGAATCAACATTATTGATATAATGAGTGCCTCAGCTCTTCCTGAGTCCTGCTCATTTTTATCAGATTATAAATAACTTTTTGGGCCAACAGCCAAGGGGAAGCAGCCCTGAGAGTGAAGCTGACTCCACACGAGGAGCCGGCTTCATGAGACTCTTCTGCGCCCACGCTTTGGGCTGGAACTTCCACACACAGATTTAAGAATTAAAAGTGTAAGCTTTGGTGATATGAAGCTGTCAGGGAAGGGATGACTGGGTCATGGATGACGGGATGGGGGTGTGAATGGGGCATGCTGTAAACAAGTGGGGTGTGAATGGGGCATACTGTAAATGAGGATGTGGTGTGAATGGGGTCCTGATGTGAATGGCGATGGAGTGTGAAAGCAGTGGGGTGTGAATGGGCTAAAGAGGGAGCAGGGGTAGGGTGTGAATAGCAGTGGAGTGTGAATGGGCTAAAGTGTGAGCAGGGGTAGAGTGTGAATGGGTTAAAATGTGAGCAGGGGTAGGGTGTGAATGGCAGTGGAGTATGAATGGGCTGAAGTGTGAGCAGGGGTAAGGTGTGAATGGCAGTAGAGTGTGAATGAGTTAAAATGTGAGCAGGGATAGGGTGTGAACAGCAGTGGCATGAGAATGGGCTGAAGTGTGAGCAGGGGTAGGGTGTGAATGGCAGTGGTGGAGACTTGGGAGAAGGGAGGGTGAGTGATGTGACCTTAACTGCTCCTGCCTCCTCTGGCCTCCACTCCAGTCCTCTCATCACTAGAGTAACCGCATCTCTGTGGGCACTTGGGGATGGGCAGAGTTAGTGAGGTAAACACAGAAACCCACATGTCACTGGGGGATTGGCTCTAGAGCTCTTCATACCAAGATTCCCCAAAGCTAGAATCTCACATAGCCAATGTGTCAGCATGTAGCCCAGCCCACCAAAGCTAACGACAACTCTCCTGCCTCAGATCCCAAGGCAGGATAAGATTTTCCTGAACGGTTCTCACTCAGGAACATCCGGGAATAAAGACAAGGACTGTCCCACACGGTCCTATTTATTCCGTATACTGTATCTTACTGCACAGTTGTAGAACCCTCCCTGTGGGCAGCTGACGGGAACTAAGATCCAAAAGTTTAAGTGTCATTTTCTTACTGTTTTTTACTGTTAGCTTGTATCTTTACCAAGAAATTTGCTTCAGAGCTGAAGAGATGAGGCAGGAACCACAGAGAAGGCAGCTTGCTGGGTCGCAGGCAGGCTTGTACCTGCTTTTTAATACAGTTCAGGACTACCTGCCTAAGGAATAGTGCTACCTACAGTGGGCTTGCCCCTCTAGTGTTAATTAACAACCCCTTATTTGTGAGCAGAGACTGCTCTTTTGCTCCTGGAAGCTCAGACCTGAATAATCACACAGAAACTATATTTATTACAACACTGTTTGGCCTATTAGCTCAGGCTTCTTATTGAGTAACTCTTACATCTTAAATTAACCCATTCCTATTCATCTATGTACTGCCACCAGGCTGTGGCCTACCCATAAAGTTCTGGCGTCTTCCTTCGGCAGCTACATGGCGTCTCTCTCACTCTGCCTGCTCTCTATATCTCTTCTAGCCTGGCTATATTCTGCCCTACCATAGGCCAAAGCAGCTTTATTCGTTAACCAATAAAAGCAACACATATACAGAAGGACTTCACATATCACCTATATGCCCAGAGGCCAACCAGTCTAGAATCTGTACTGAGATTCTTTCCCCGATAATCCTAGGCTGTGTCAGGTAGACAGCTGGCACTAACTGCAACAGAAGCCAAGCCCCGCATTCATCCCTGAGCCTCACAGCTGCCATTCTGGTAAGGTAGTGATAGATTTATATCTAAGACAGCAAGTGTGTGCCACATGTGAACACGTGCATGCATGTGAGTCATGTGTGGACATGTGTGAGTTCTTCCACACACTTACCTATGTCTGTAAAGCAGGCAGCTAACTACTGGCCCGTCTCAACCATCACATGAGGGTTGGTGGCCAACGTCTTCTCAGACAGAACAGAATATAACAAAACCACCACAGAGAGGTGAATGTAACCTCTGCTGTCTGCACAGAGTTCAGGTCATCAGGGTCCCACAGCAAGGATCTGTACCCATTTTACCCGTCTTGACAGCCCCACTTGCAGTTCTATTTAGTCTTTATTGGGGGCAGTTTTATAAAGACAATTCTCCTTTCAAAGAAAATCTTGAACGTGGTGCCTGTTGTTAGGGCAGATGGTGTAACCCCAGGAGCTGAGGTCTGTGCACACTGGAATGCAGTGAGCGGTTCCTGGAGGGGCTGAGGTCTTGGCAGCAAAGCTGTGGAGCCAGAGCCTGTCTGTAGGTGAATTCTAGAAACTCCCCTGCCTGGCATTGGCATCAGCTGTGTTTAGACAGCTGCATCCTTTCTGGGAATTGGGCTCCTTTACTCCAGGAGCAAAGTCTAGCCCAGAGTCTCTTCCCTGGACTCCGTGGCCCAGATCACTCCTCAGATGTGTTCCCCTCCCGCCGGGTGTGGTTAAAGTGAAGACTTGTCAAGTGGTCTCCACACACACCAGCACACAGACTTGAAGCCAGTGAGGCAGACACTGTGCTCAGCCCCTCCCAGACCGTGTGTTTCCACATTGCATTCCCCATAGGATCCTCTGTTTTTTGGGTTTTTTTTTTGTTTTGTTTTGTTTGTTTGTTTGTTTTTTTGGTTTTTCGAGACAGGGTTTCTCTGTGGCTTTGGAGCCTGTCCTGGCACTAGCTCTGTAGACCAGGCTGGTCTCGAACTCACAGAGATCCGCCTGCCTCTGCCTCCCGAGTGCTGGGATTAAAGGCGTGCGCCACCATCGCCCGGCCCAGGATCCTCTGTTGTAAAAATGCATGGAAGCCACATTCCTATGAGCCCCCTTGTGTGACAAGCCTTTCCCAGGGAAATACAACACTTTTCACTCTAGATTTTTTTTCAAGTTGACAGTTCACACTAACCATGCCCAATGGGCGCCTGTGCCCCTACAATTGCTTTTGCACAGATCTTCAGGGCAGTCTGTTGGCTGTGTGTGTGCATATGTGTACTGTGTTTTGTTTTTATTAGTGTGTGTATGTAGCTTAATCTCCATATGTAACCCAAACTGCCTTTGACCAAGAAACGCACCTGTCTCCTGAATACTGCTGTCACAGGCTGCCGCCACCGTGACCAGCCGGGAAAGCTGAGGGGTGGGTGAGCTATGGAGTGATCACACCACAGAACACCCGGCAGTGGCCGAGAAGAGCAGCTCACACAGTGACACGCTCCTGCTGTTTCCCGGCTCCCTTTCCTCATCATGTCCATGACATCAATATTCAGTTGTGTGCTCTCTGCAACGAGCCTATATCCGGGTTTTTAATTAAGTCCGTTTATCTAGAGCCAGGATCTCTCCGTCGGTCTCACTCTGCGACAGTCCTCCTGCTCAGTTTCCCCAGTGCTAGGATCACAGGTGTGCACCCTCTGGGTTTTCATTTTAAAGTCCAACTAAAAGCCAGTGCCCACAGCTGAGGAGCAAGCTGGCGTGGTCAGCCTCGGCTATGTAGGTTGTTGAACTGCCCTTGCTATTGTCCTTTTTGTCTTCAGCTGATTGGTCTCTTTCCCAGTCATTAGCATTATGTAACCCATTCCGTGCTCATTCTAGAATTTTCTAATACTTATTTTTATAGATTTGGAAGTTAATTAGTATCTTCACACCCCTCCAAACACACAAAAACTGGGACCCACAGCATGCGGGTTCCTTCCTGATACCCATATATAGTCCCTGGTTTCAAAGATGGTATAGATCTTCTGGTGAACATACCTAGAGCACACACCCTCTGACTGGCCATGACCCGTATGCTGGACTCCTCTAGTCCTCTTGCTGTCTTATGTTCCTGGCTGGCTGTGGACCACATCCCCCCACCCCACCCCCAAGCAGGGCAGACTCAGACTGAAGAGCCCACATCCAGGCTTCTTGTAGCCAGCAGGGGTCCTTGGCTTTCCATCTGGCTTTTTTTTTAAGTGGATATTATTTCACTTGAAGGAGAATCAGTAGGAATCAGAGGAGGCTCCTGCGCAATCGAGGGCTGAAAGACTTTTTTCTAAACCCTGCAAAAATAAAAAAAGTAAAAAAAGAAAAAATGGTACCACTCCCTGAGCATCCTGATACTGTGCCCTGAGCATCCTGGTACTGTACCCTGAGCATCCTGGTACCACTCCCTGAGCATCCTGGTACTGTGCCCTGAGCATCCTGGTACCACGTCCTGAGCATCCTGGGGTCAGAGACCAGCCATTCTGATTCCCCCATCGGGACTCCAAGAGGGGACTGTGACCCTTCGTGTCCACTTCTGTCCCTGCTCATGAAACTGGACAGTGTGTTCCAGCAGAGAGAAGATCAAGAAGCCCATCAAAGCCCATTACTAGTTTCCACATGCGAGCTGCGGAGACTAGAAATCTCAGAAACTGGAAACGTGAGGTGCAGGGTGCCCCACGAAAATCAGTTTCTCCACACAAAGGTGAAAATGGGTGCCTAACTGCTCTGAGTTTAACTTAAGGAGGAAGAGGGGGAGGGGATGGGAATATTTCTCCCCTCTTAATTTTCTGCTCTTCCCATTTATTCCAGATCTGAGTAGCCTGTCCCCACTCAGGAATGAACCGAAGGAGTCCCTCCTTCCTTCCTACCCTCTGCCCCACACCTCCTGTCCTCTCACTAGGAGGAATTTACTGGTAGACAATGCAAATGAAGGAAAAATTCTCTCACTCTCCCCCACTTCCTCCTTCCCCCATACTTCCCGTCCATCTTCCTTCCTCCTTCCTTCCAGCCTTGCTCTTTTATAACTCATTCCTGTGAGTACAGTTCCTTCTCTCTCTCTCTCTCTCTCTCTCTCTCTCTCTCTCTCTCTCTCTCTCTCTCTCTCTCCTCTCCCTCCCTACTCCCAGCCCTAAACCTGTCTCTCTCCGTAGCCTCCTCCTCCCTCCACTCATCCCTAGGTAACTGTTGTCCCCTCCTCCCCTGCTTTTCTCCCTCCTCCTGAGGAGAGAGGAGTGGTATTAATACAAACATTCATCACATCCTCATTATTTTGGCAAGGGAAACAAACGGGAATCAAGTCGTCTTTTTCCTGTCAGAGAGGTGATGAAGGAAATGTCAATAAACTGAACCATTTGCTCTGAGACTGCCTGGCTCACGAGTCTGGAGCACTTGGGAGGTAAGTCCCGTCGTCACTCCGGGACACCAGTTCTCAGTGAGAACAAGCCCTCATCCGCCCAAGCCTAGCTGCCAGTGGAAACCACAGCTGGTTTTTCAACCTGTCTAGAGCCAAGAGCACAGAGGCCCAGCTCCACCTCCAGTGTCACTCAGGACCCCCTGGGCTACCGAACATGCTTAGTCCCAATGGCTGCAGGCATCAGAGTTCACCAATAGTGGTTTGTACATGTGTATACATGAATGTGAAAAAAGAGAGAGAGAGAGAGAGAGAGAGAGAGAGAGAGAGAGAGAGAGAGAGAGAGAGCTTTTAGAAAGTGCGTTCAAGAATTTCGGAGGAAAAAAAAAAAACCCAAGCATGCAGTGACCTACTTGAGCCCTGGGCATTAGGAAACCCTTATTGTCTTCCTTGAAGAGGCTGTCAGGGGTCCCTGCTGGGTCCAGCTGAGGGGGTATAAACATGAACTGGCCACAGCTCAGGATGGGAGAGTCTGGAGTCAGCCGGCAGACTGACAGGGCAGCTCAGCTTTCAGTGGCAGGCAGGACAAGGGACGAGGAATCTCCCGTTTCACCGCTGTAGCTCAGGGTCCAGGCTGGGAAGACTGAGATTACAGGCAGCGGCAGTGCAGGGTGGCAGCGCCCAGAAGGCCCAGTCTCTGCTTCCTGTTCTTGTGTCCTCTAAGGGACGAAGGGTATGCCCATCACCCTCTGGTGAGACACTTCCTGACTCAATCACTTCCCCCAGAGGCCCTGCCTTTTAATACTAGCACACTTGCTCTTAGATTTAGGGGCACATGATTTAGAGACCATGGCACTAGAGAGGGCCAGCTGTGTCTAGTGTTTCCAAAGGCAAGGGCTGCCTCGGTGTCTCTCTAACTGGGAGGCTCCTGGACAACCTGGCAGGACCCTGGCTGCTCCTTAGCTGCCTTTGGAGCTGACAGGATATACCCATGTCCACATCTCTTCCAGGGGCTTATTCATCTGTCTGCCCCAGTGGACATCTCCCTAGTAACACTGTGGTTCAAGGAGTCCCGTTACATCTCAGAACCGACCTCATGAAGTTTAACCGTCTCCCGTATTTGCAGTGGAGGCCATTTCTCCCATTTGTGGTAGGTTCCTGGTGGCTTCTATCTGACCCTCTTCAGGGAAGGCACTCTTGGAGGGAGGGGAGCTGTGGATACCAGGAGCATGCTTTTCAGTGACTGGGGGAATTAAGGCTGTTCACTTCCCTAGTCCTCGGTTTCCCCACCTGTAGAGACTAGAACTAAATTCCCTTTTTAGCTATAGAATTAGGAGTCCATCTTAGGGTGTGGCAGCTAGGGAACTGGTCTGGAAGAGACATGGACATGGGTATATCCTGTCAGCTCCAAAGGCAGCTAAGGAACAGCCAGGATCCTGCCAGGTTGTCCAGGAGCCTCCAAGTTAGAGGGACACTGAGGCAGCCCTTGCCTTTGGAAACACTAGACACAGCTGGCCCTCTCTAGTGCCATGGTCTCTAAATCATGTGCCCCTAAATCTAAGAGCAGGTGTGCTAGTATTAAAAGGCAGGGCCTCTGGGGGAAGTGATTGAGTCCTGAAGTTTCTCTCTTGTGTCTCACCAGAGGGTGATGGGCACACCCTTCATCCCTTAGAGGACACAAGAACAGGAAGCAGAGACTGGGCCTTCTGGGCGCTGCCACCCTGCACTGCCGCTGCCTGTAATCTCGGTCCTCCTTACTCCTCTGAGACTCTCTTCTGACCAAAACCCTCCAACACACGTGTGTTCCCTCACAGGTAAGGAAGTCATTTGTCACCACAAGTAACAGACAAGTGTTTTAAAATCTAAGAGAATTCTCCAGGAAGGACAGAGGGAGGACATACTAGGCGTTCACTGGGTACCAGCTCATGGGAAGACTGGCTGGGGGATTCCTTCCTGTCCCTGAGGACCCTCAGCCTTCCTGTCTTTATCCCACCTGTCCCGCCCCAATGTGTGAGCAGCCCTTCATCTGTCTCCGTGGATGTGTGGCCTCTGAGGCTCTAGGAAACAGTTCTTCAGCTTTGATGCTTTGGTCCCCAGTGAGCACGTGGCCCAAGCCTCCAGCAGTCTGGTCCTTGGTAGCCCTGAGAACTCAGTGCAGAGAGAAAAGTGGAGGTGGGATTTTAACTCCCAGACTCCTGCAGGAGATACCCACAGCAGGGGTTTCTTTGATCTTCCTTCTCTGGCTCCCAAATCTGTGCCCTGGGCACTCACCCCTGAAAATAACCTCCCTCAGCAATCCCGAGGACTTCCTGGTCACAAAAGGAGGCAACCCAGGGAAGGTGCATCGTCCCACGCCCTCCACTTCAGGACAATGGACCACTGGAAGGATTGCCTGGTCAGAGCTGTCAGAGGTGGACCTGGAGACTGCGTGTGGCAGCGAGGGCACTGGTCTGAAATATCCCCTCCTCACTCCGCTGTGACTCCCGCCTGACCAAGAACCTCCAACACATATGTGCACCCTCTCCGGCAAGCTGCAGACACCCCGGGTCCAAACACTGGAACTTTGATCTGAAGGAGCCAGAGTCTGCTGGGATGGGAGAGTTTGTGGAGCAGCCCCTGGGAAAGGACGCTGGAAGGATCCTGGTTCTGGGAGGATTCGGTCCATAGAGAACAGGCCCAGCCTATGGTGCTCCATCCCCACAGAAACCAGACAGAGGGAAGAATTAGCCACTGACCAGGCTAAAAGAAACCTGTGCAAAAGGGAACACAGGTTCTGGGGGTGGAGCCAGGATGGCCAAGGGATTAACAAGTGCCTACGGTACAACCTGCTTCTAAAAACATCCCATTGTTTAAAGGAGTCTTAAAGTACACCAGACTCCAGGGGCAGGCCTCTAGGTGTGTGTATGTGCATGCTTGTATGTGTATGCGTGTGCATGCATTCCTCTAGAGGCCAGAGAACAGAGCTGACCGTCTTTTCTCAGCAGGTGGCAACCTTTTTTCTCCCACGAGGCCAGAACTCACCAAGCCATTCTTTCCCCATCCAGACCCAGGGACTCTGTCTCTCCCTCCCCCAGTGCTGGGCTTACAAGTGTGCACCCTGCCTGGATTTTTATTAATGTGGTCTTGGGAATCAAACTCCTGAGGCACCTCCCCAGCCCCTGGGCTGCTTTCTTTGGCTGGTCATACCAGCTGAGAGCACTGAGAAGGGAGATTTTCCAATAGTGCCCCATGCCCACTGCAAACCCAAATCTGCAGCTATTCCTTTCACACTGCCCTGAGCAGAACTGCCCATTCCAACACACATGAGCACATACACATGCATGCACACACGTACATTGCACACACACATGAGGGCAAACATATACGCTTACCCACAAGGCAACACATGCACCCAAAAGAACACATGCACAAGTACAGGTACCTTTACACATAACTACATCCTCACAAGGGCCTCATGTATACACACACGTGTGCACACACAACTACATCTTCACAAGGGCCTCATGTATGCACACACACATTTGCACATGCAACTACATCCTCACAAGGGCCTCATGTATACACACACACATGCACACACAACTACATCTTCACAAGGGCCTCATGTATGCACACACACATGTGCACACACAACTACATCCTCACAAGGGCCTCATGTATACACATACATGTGCACACAAAGCCTCATATGTATATTATATACACAACACTCACATACTTGTACATAAACACTCTTGGGCACAAGAGCACATACACACATCCAAAATCACACACAAGCACACATAGGTGCATAGGCATGCACATGCAGAGAACACATGCACACAGAAGCTACGTGTACCCACACACATGATGCACCGTGACGCCCTCTGATTTATGAATGTCACTTCACAGGGAGAAAAACGGCTTCCTAATTTCCTTTTTAATACCATCTAAGTGTAGTTAGAAATTCTTCCTTACAGAAGGTGATGGTCATGCCGATTAAAAGGAAATTAGATGGAATTATTTGGGGAGACATATTGTCCATCATCAGCTAAAACACTTTAAATTAATTCATTTTAATTCATTTACTGGTTTCAGAAAAGACAGATTGGGAACCGCTGGGGAAAAGCCTGCTACACATGAAGATTCCTTAAAAGACCCGTCTTGCTTCTTTCTCTGGTTTTTCCACCCTCCCTCCCGTCAGTACTGCCTGCACACACATGTATGTCATGCATGCATGCAAGCAGACTGGTCCACTGTCACCAGACAGATCTTTTCCCACACTACAGTAAAGTCGCTGGGTTCACCTTGCCTACAGGGCTGATGCAGGCTTGCAGGTGAGCTGCTGAACCCGCTCGCCCTTCTGAGGAGCAAGAGGCTCTGTTTTGCATTCATTCTCTTGGGTTCCTCCCTCCTTCCTCTCTTCACCACACAATATGAAAATATCCCTCCACCAAGAATTGCCTGTTTATTATGCTGTCTCACAGATACATATCCCATTATATGGGGATGGATGAAAAGAGAACCTGCACGGGTCTATTTTTAGCAGATGGCTTGAATGCTATAAATTTTAGGGTGCTTTGCGTCCCTCCCCCTCCTCCGCCCCTTCAAGCCTGTCAGCTGTAAAATGGGTCTCTCTTTAACCCCTAATGGATCTAGAAGATGAAAGGTGAACTCCTGAATTAGTGGTGCTGACAGCCCAGCCAAGCCCGGCAGCAGGGGGTCTCTTTTGTCCCGGCCACTCTGACCTCCCTCGCCCTGTCTGTCGGTGGGAACCGGACCAGAAGAATGTAGGGCGGAGTTAGAAAGCACCAGTGGCCGCCCTGCGCTGGGCCACCCGCCGGCCCAGCCCGCGGGAGAGTTGACATTCTTCGGTGGTGGATATTCTGACATCATCGAACACCTCCACCCTGCTCCAGCCCCTCCAACCCTGCACGCTTTGCAAGTGAGGACAATGGGGTTGTTGGCAGAGCCACCCCTAGCAGAGAATGGGGGTGCTTGCCTGTGTTTATTTGAAAAGTAAGTGTTTCGATGTTAAGGCATGCCTTGGGAAAACTGAGCTGAGCTGGCCAGAAAGGAAAATTCTCTCCACCAGAGTCTGTTGTGCATAGGCCTGCTTGGCATTAAGGTGGAGGTGGATTGAAAGGGCTTGCATCTCACAGTATGATGTGCATGGTGCCCAGCTGGGGCCTCCACTTGTTCCGCAGACTCATTTGATTTGTAATAAAATTTTCTTCCATGAGAATATGAAAGTCTACTGATGAGAGGCCCACCCAGCTTTAGAGGGCGCTGCCGCAGCTAGGTAGTGGCAGCCCTTCAGGAAGTTCAGGACAGACAGGTAGCCTCAGGTCTAAAAGTGCCTCAAGCCAGGGGCAGCACCTGCTCGCACAGACTTCAGGAAGGAGGGGTGGCCACACCGCACTTCCATCTTTGCTTGGCGAAGCGTCTGCTTCCAGGAACGTATATTGGGACTTCAGTTAGCAATTTATGCATTTGTATTCATATATTTGAGAGAGTAATTTTTTAAAAAAGCAATTTATCTGGGCAGAGCCACGAAAACCTCTGAATTAATTAATGTAGCTTTGCTTATTTGACAGCATCATGGCCTTCTTCCCCCGAAAACACAAAACCTATACGTACTGTGCTTTAAGAGATGAGAAGCCAGCCAGTCCTGGCCCAGGGTTCCTGAGCAGGGTAATCAGGCCTGGAGCTGGTCTGGGAGAAAATGAGTGATTAGTATTCCGCTCTCCCCCGGAACGGTAAGGCCCCAGCCCCTTGCAGAGAGTCGCTGCACTTCAAGGGCCGGCCTGCTCTGCGAGGAACGTTCTTTGTGTAGCTGATAAACAGCACAATGCCAGCCTGCTTTCGGGTACAATTTGGACAGAAATTGAGTTACAAAAAAAAAAAAAAAAAAAAAAAAAAAAAGCAAGGTGTTTTCTTCCAGATGTGTGCCAGGGAGCATCGTGGTCAGCCGGATCTCCAGTCCACACTTTTATTTTGTATATGAAAAGAAAGGAAGACTCTAAGTTATTTTAACCAAAAAACATTATTCTGTTTTATACTGCACTCTCTTCCACACCCTTCTTCTACAGTGACAATATTTAAGGTTTTGTTTAGTCACTTCTAATTTGTAACAAAAGGAGAAAGGCGATTATCTACCGTATTTTCTAGAAAATTATCTTTAAGACTTCAGTGTTAGGGGACCTTAAAATGTAAAACACGGGAAGTGTCCTGTAACAACTCAGTTCCGTGAGGTTTTACAAACAGGGCGTTTACACTTCTCCTTTTCAAAAAAAAAAAAAGAAAAAGAAAACAATTAATCTTTTTTTTTTCTAATTTCAGAGGTAATTTCTCAGACTGGCCTCTTCCAAGAAGATGGAAGAAATGAGCCTCAAACTCTCTCCAGCCCACTTTAAGCTGGAACTGCCAACGCTACTTGCGGTTTTTTCCCTGCTGGATGTTTTCGTAGGGAGAGCCCGTTAGAATTTCAGTGCTCTGGTGCTCACCGTGCAGTAGAAAACACGCTCGGAAAGGCAGAGAAAGGAAAATGGGGAATAAAGGCAAGCAGTAAGATGCACCGTGCTTGATGAGTCTTTTATTAATCACACGGTTTCCTCCTTTTCAGATGCAAATGCTGGCATTGGCTGGTGCATTTCCTCACGCACCTTCCTGCCTCGGAGAGAAAAGCGCCCCTGCTTTTCACTGCTTGCCGCGACTGAGCCTTGAGATTTCACCACTGGAGTTGTTGAAAACCAGTTTTAAGTCCTGCCAAGTGTGTGTGTGGCGGGGGG
>NW_026067909.1:28646861-28761757 GCF_014885135.2 Alexandromys fortis | reverse complement strand
GGAGACACCCACAGGCCCAGAGGCCCAGATCCCACCCACCAGCCGCTGGTTGGAAAGCCCTGTTGGAGCTTGGGGAAAGCACAGGTTCTCATCCTCACACTAGCCTGGTTTTGTGCCCACTCATCCACCAATGGCTAGAGATACAGCCGGGCACAGTACTGCACCTCAGGGACTGCGAACACCGCTCCCAGAGATGCTCCTCCGATGTCCGTATGCAGACAGATGACATAGTTTATGGCTTACATCAGCTTTTAAATTTTTCATTTTATTTTATATTTATCCATATGGGCAGAGTCTATCAACATTATTTGCCCCTTACCCGGTTGCCCTAGAAGGTTGTCAAGGATGAAAACCACATGGACCACAGAAGGAGACAGAGAAAGGCACAGACCAAAGTGGCCAGACTAGAGAGAAAGCCTGGTGTAACCCAGATCAACAGAAGGACTTGGCCAGGACCCCTTAATTATGCGTAGCTCTTGCCCCTGCTGCCTGTCTCCTTTTAATCCCAAAGCTCCCACCTCAGTAAGAAGACATCTTGTGGTCGCTGGAATATGCAGCCACTTCCAATAATTTTCTTTCTTACCTGTCTCTTGAGCTGGTAAGGTGGGGCAGGAGACACAGGTGCCTGTCGGGCCTTCTGGGGAAGTTGGAGACTGGGAAGTTAAGTAGAGGAGGGAATCCAGGAAGTCACAGGAAAGGCTGCAGCAGGGCGGGACCGGAAGCCTTCTCCACCGGAGCTTCATATGACAAATGGAGCCTGCTCAGGTTGGTTTTCAGAGGAGATTGGAAACCTTTCCTCACCTGGGCTTCATGTGAGGAAGACAGACCACAAGAAAGCACGGCCATGACCATCAGCATCTGTCTCCAGAAACTATTTCCTGTAACGATCCACGTGTTGGAGTCCAATTCATCGTGCAGGGCCACAGGAACCTGGGGACTCCGGCCTCTGCTCCTCTGGACTCAAGCCTGTGCCTGTTAATATTGGGCCTGGGGCTTTTGACAGTGATTGTAAATGGGCAGAAAATAGCTTAACATACTCTAAGAAAAGGCATGTTAATTTAGCTTTGTTAAGCAGGTCCCACTTGAAGAATTGTTCACACACGGAGGAATGTGCCCGTGTGTGCTCCAGACTCCTGTCTGTGACCTAGGGTCTGAGAAGTCTCCGTAGGAAGCCTGCGCCAC
Organism: Alexandromys fortis; assembly: GCF_014885135.2. NCBI lineage: Eukaryota > Metazoa > Chordata > Mammalia > Rodentia > Cricetidae > Alexandromys > Alexandromys fortis. The sequence goes on along the minus strand of NW_026067909.1, from coordinate 28,760,575 downwards.
ACTGCAGAACTTCCGCCCTTGACCTCCACCACTTCCCTGAGGGCATCTTCACAAGCAACCTCCCCTTCGAGTCTGAGTGAGTCCCTCCCCACACAGGCAGTTCAGAATGTGGCTGTGCTGTGTACAGTGTTTCACACGTGTGGCTGGTTGAGATGCGGTCACAGTCAGCCAGCATAACAGGGGATCTTCTAGAAAGCGGAGGGCTGGAAAGACCCGGATGAAGGCAGAGAGGAGACTGACACACTAAAGCCAAGCGTGGCAGGCCACACCCAGAAACCAGGAGATGAGTGGGCTGGTCTTCTGTAGAGCCTCCCCCAGGGGGCCAGCCCTGCCAGCTCCTTGGTTGGACAGCAAAGTGCTGTACTAGAGTGGCTTCAGGAGATGCTATCGCTCATGGGGAGAGCTCATGCATATCCATGCAGAGAGATGGATCATACATCCTGGAGCAGGCTGCTTGACGTCATGGTTCTTCATACAAAGCAGACAAAACAGCTCTCCGTGGAGACTGATATTATAAGGAGCAAACCCTGCTCTAGGTTACCTAAGAAAGGTGACCAAGGATGTTTACTGGTCCCTTGTGAGTTACTCTCAAGAGCCTTAGGAGGCAAACTTACCCTCATTTAAGAGGCAACAGTTGTTTTTTATCTTGTAAGCTTAATGACCGTGTTAAGCACCACCTTGCCGCTTCCCCTGCATGCCAACAACACTCACCTCACCTTTTCCCCAATCCTTTGTCTCAGTTACTATTCTATTGCTACAAAGAGACATTGTGACCAAGGAAACTTAAGAAAAAAAAAAAACCATCTCATTGGTGGCTTGCTAATGAAGGTTAGTTCCTGACCATCATGGCAGAAAGCATGGCAGCAGCAGACAGGCACAGTACTAGAACTAGAACTAGATCTTACATGGATCTTTCAAAACCTCAAAGCCCACCCCTAGTGACTCACTTCCTCCAACAAGGCCACACCTCTCAATCCTTCCTAAACAGTTCCACTAACTGAGGACCAAGCATTCAAACACATGAGCCTATGGGAGCCAGCGTCCTTCAAACCACCACATCATCCCTGATTATTTTGGAAAGTCTGTGTTTCAAGTCTAAAATGTCCCCCACCAGTTCATTTCTTCAGTGCCTGTTCTTGGGCTGGCTGTGCTATTTGAGGAGGCTGTGGAGCCCCCGGGAGGCCTTTGAAGGTTTGCAGACCTTAGCTTCTCTTCTCCACTCTGCTGTTCTGTTCTCTGTGATGCTGAGGTAAGAGCTCACACCACATATTCCCAACACCTGAGTTCCGCCATGCCTCCCCTACCAGAATGCAGTGACCTTCTGAAACCGTGAGCCAAAGCGAACCTTTCCCCAGGTTGTTTCTGTCGGGCATTTCAGTCACAACACAAAGGTGACAACTACTGATCTCCTACGCCACACCATTCCACCACAGTCATATGCTGTGTCTCTAGATGGAAGCCTCAGAAGGCAACGCCCGCAGTCTGACCGTTTGAGTTGTGATTTAAGACAGTTTTGTCCTAGCCAGGCATGGTGGTGCACACCTTTAATCCCAGCACTCAGGAGGCAGAGGCAGGCTGATGTCTGAGTTCGAGGTCAGCCTGGTCTATAGAACAAGTTCCAGGACAGCCAGGGCCACACAGAAACCCTGTCTTTGTCCTTCTATTTGTGTGAGGATAGAGCCTATAGGTTTGCTGTAGCCAATCATGAGGGGTTTTGGTTTTGAGACAAAATGTCACCGTGCAGTCCAAGATACCCTTGAACTCTAGATCCCCCACACCCAGTTCTAGGATGGCAGGTGTGCATGGTCACGTGTGCATGGTCACGGTACGTGTGCATGCTCACGGTAGGTGTGCATGGTCATGGCAGGTGTGCATGGTCACGGTATGTGTGCATGGTCACGGTAGGTGTGTATGGTCATGGCAGGTGTGCATGGTCATGGCAGGTGTGCATGGCCATGGCAGGTGTGCATGGTCATGGCAGGTGTGCATGGTCACAGTAGGTGTGTATGGTCACGGTAGGTGTGCATGGTCATGGCAGGTGTGCACGGTCATGGTAGGTGTGCATGCTCATGGTACGTGTGCATGCTCACGGTAGGTGTGCATGGTCATGGCAGGTGTGCATGGTTACAGTAGGTGTGTATGGTGCATGGTCATGGCAGATGTGCACAGTCACACCTGGCTTCAGGAGACCTCATCTCAGAGTCCACTTGGCAGAGACGCCTGGTGACTACAACATGAGTGACCCCTACACTTGCTTTTCGATTTTTAGAAATGTCTAAATTTTAGTTTTGCTGTATAATTATGCACAATATTTACATAGCTCCAAAGCCGAAACCTGTCACCAGAGCCAGGGATGGGTTTGGGAGAAGGACCCTCTACGGCCACCAAAGTGAAGGTGTGTGTGTGAGCTTACTGAACATTTGCAGGTCATGAGGCTAGACTTCTAGAAACTTCACACCTTCCTAGCCCAGACAGAACAGCAAGGTCTGAGGACAGCCTAATCTCTGTCTTGGCCCCTCCTTCCCTCTCTAAGTGATTATTTCAAAATCCTTCTGCACAGCCTCCATCTGCTATTGTCATTTTTAACCCTACATTCACACACCTGCGGCATCTCCTTATCTCCTATGCAAATGGCGAGATGCTGTTCAGGCCCCAGGAGGGATATGGAACTGCTGGATCCTCTGCCACATCTGGCGGTTGGAATAAACCTAGTTTACCTAGCGGTCCCCATGATGGGGTTCAGGAAGTTTGGTCATTTCATCTTTGCTCTGATTGCTGTTTCTTGCTGCGACAGCCATACAGTCACACACGGGGGTGTGACAACAGCCACACATATAGGTGTGACCCATGGCTGTCCCATTCACACCTACATAGCACATCTCTGTAAATTCAGGGTGCTGTGGGCCTCCGGGTCCCACCCACTTCGCTCCCTAGGGGTCACTCCTTGGTGCATCTTTAGAGACATCTTACCCAGAAGGTTTGCATCTGACGACTAGGATACATCATCATTTTGGTAAATATTTGTCTACCAGATGGATGTCGAGCACGTTCAACACATGGGCAGGATCCTGCCGTCATACCTCCGTTCAGGCTGCAGACAGCTCCCCCCCCCCCCCGTGCACGCACCGATGGCCCCTGCAGCCCCCTCTCAATCATGATGTTATAATTAACGCAGCTCCTGCCAGCTACAAACTGGGACGTGATGCTCAGCACCCAGTTAGCAGGGGCTCGGAAAACCCCGTAACCTGAGCAACTACGGAAGCCGTCATTCTGTTCAAATGGGTTCTGGAGAATTTTGGCACCCAAGCTTTGTGTTCAGTGCTCTGAGAGCGGTTTCCTTCTTGGATGTAATTCGTCGGGGACACGATATCCACCGCAGCCTATGGCGTGAGCTACGTAGAGCCGGGTAGGGGAGCAGGGCTTCTACGCGCATCTCCGGCTCGGTGAGTCATACTTTGTGTGGAAGTGGTCCTGAGCGCGCACGTTCAGGGACGAGGAGACGCTCCTCGCCATTACCCCTTTTCTTGCAGCACAAAGCTGGGTGGATATGGCTTGGAGACCCGGAGAGCTTTGATTCTGCTGCCTGAAAAGGGTGACACTCCCCCACCAATAATTAGCCCTCGTCACTGGCGCTCTTCGTCAAGGTGCAGACACCTTCCTCAATAGCTCCTCAGGATACGTGTAAATAGCATTGATTGGAGCACAGTCTCAGATGAATGACGTGATCAGATGCCCCACAATGCGCCCAGGTGTAGGGCACATCACCCTGCATGGCCTCGTTCCCTTGGACCTGTTCAGCTGGTGCGACCCACAGAGCCCTGGTTAGAGTGACTTCTACAGACAGGTTCTCAGTCATGGCTCCTCCCCCATGGCATATGCAGTCTGAGCTCTTCTCCCCTTATTAGCCCCCACCCCAGGAAGGAAAGAGATGATCCCACCAAACACTCCACCAGCAGTCTGTGGGAGCCTGGGTGTAGTCTTTAGGAATGACCTGCAGGGGTAGGCTGGGGCTCCCCAGACCCCTTGGAGGCCAGCCCCCACCCATCCCCTAGATTCCTTCCCCAATCCAAGCAGAGATGAGATGTAAGACCCCTCTGAAGTGCTGGAGATCTTCACAATGGCCTGCCCTATACCCACCTGTGTGCCTTAACTAACGGAACCTAAAACCTGCCCCTGCATGGATTGTGAGTGCACAGAACTTAGCACACGCTTAGGAACATGGATGCATGGATCTAGGCATATGCTGAATAGGGTTTAAATGCGGTGCATTGTATTTTTCTGAGAGTTAAACACTCAGGGCCCTTCTACACTCCATAAACAATCTCTTGGACTCTTCTCAGTTGCATGAGATAGAGTGGTGAGGTGGGAGGATTCTTCAGGGTCCCAGATGAGGCCCAAGGAAGAGGCCATGACCCACTGTGGGACACACATCTATACTACCCTGAGAGGAATGGCGTGTACTCCCCTTAAAGACCAAGATGCCAAGGCCCCAGGCCCACTTCCTGAGTGGCAGGGTCAGACAGCGTCTGCAGTTCTACATGTGACTGAACCGTCACTCTCAGCTCGACTTGCTGTTCCCAGCTGTCACCAAGCTGATGTGCCCCTCCCAGGAATGAAGGAGGGCGGGTTTCCCACGAACATGGAGGATACACCTAGTGTCTGCAGAGCTGGGCTGTGCTAGTGGGCAGGCTTCGGGACAGGATCAGTTCCCTAAAACAAAAGCTCACAGAGCAAAGTCAACATGCAAGACCTTTGAAACGGAACCCCATCCCGGGGGACTACCATCAGAGCCCGGAAGCAGGCATTATAGGTCTGCCCTGCCACACCCAGTTGGTGAAGAGCTGGGCACTGAACCCAGCGCTTTTGGTGCATTCCACAGAACACTCCACCAACTAAACTACATCCTCAGCCTTGTTATTTTTTCTTTAATTAAAAATCTTGGAAACTAAAAAGTAAGAGATGCCCTTTAAAAAAGTATTTGGGAAAACACCAAAGTGTGTGCGTGTGTGCATGCGTGTGTGTGTGTGTGTGTGTGTATATGTGTGTGTGTGTGTGATAATGGAAAAAAACATTCACATGCCTTGGCATTCTAAGGAAGGGGAAAGAAGAGTCAAACAGGAAACACAGGCAATTCACTGACTGTATCCATGGGTACTGCTGAGAAAGTCTCCCTTAAGTCAGCTGCTCAGCCAAACAATGCAGACAACGTCCCATGCTATCAGCAAACAAACCACCCCAGAAATCCCAGAGTACCCCAGATCCTTCCCCTTATGAGAAGCAAATCCAGCTATCTCTCCTCAGTCTAACTCATGTGGAGTGGGGGGAATCTAAAGGGATGAAGCATGGTAGGGACTTATTTCAGGAAGAGCAGTCAAGGTTCTATCCTGAGTGTTGGGCCCTCTTCACGTCCTACCCTCCAGTAAAGAAGCCACACTGAGCTGTTCCAGCTGCAGTGCCCTCTCCACCGTGAAGCCGCGCACTAAAATACCCCTGTCCCCCACGTGACTCCTGCCACAGTAATGAGGGAGGAACTTCATGTGTTTGTGTGTGTGCGGACATCATGCACGCAGGTATGTGTGCACATGACTGTGTGTACACGTGTATGTAAACCTGCGTGTGCGTGTGTGTGTGTGTGTGTGTCTCCAGACAGGACAAGTGAAACAAGTGGGTTATTCCTGAGCCACAGTGACAATGAGTTTGAAGACCGCTTTGTTTGAATGAGGCTTTCTGTTCCAGCCTTAGGGACAGAGCTTGCCCACTGGGGTGGTACTGACATAGTCCCAGTTCCACTAGAAACACCCACTCACTTAATTGTTTGGGTCACAATCCTGAGACAAACGTCCATGTCTGTCCACAAAACATAAAACTTACTGCGATAGAGAATATTACAACACAATCACTTGCAATATGGCTGATTTGGGCATGAGACAAACTCGTTTTTGGGAAGAGCCTGGAAAGGTGTCTGCGAGGACACCAAGTTTTCAGAGGTTAGTGCTCAGTGCCCCCGTGAGGCCAGTGGAAGAGTGTCTTCTCTATGGCGTCGGAGGGACACCACCATCTGAACTGGAAATGTGAACCAGGAGGGAAGGGAAGGAGGAGGTGCCATGTTCCCATCTCCCTCTAAGATAGAGCCACGGAGGGTGAAGAATGGTGGCCACTTCTTTCCTCAGCTCATCCCTGCACATGGCTGAAGCACCCAGCTCTATTCTAGCCGGCAGTGACCTCAGCCTGGGGGGGGGGGGGGGACCTTGGCACTGCTGCCGGCTGCCGGCCTCTCAACAAAGTCTTTGGATGGAATCACAAGAAGCCCCAGGATACTCCTCTTTCTCCCCTCTTCCCTTGGGGCTCGCCTCCCCCTTCACCCCCTCCCCAGCACCCTTCTTGTTCCTAGTCTACAGGGAATCAGAAGCTCAGAGAGAATCTTCCCTGCATGGATTTTTTTTTTTCTTTTTTTGTTCCGGTGAAATCTCCTCGAACTCCAAAGCAGGTCCACGGCCACAACATTAGTTTTCCTAATCGTCACCAGTAACTGTGATAATGGGTCCCGTTACCACCGCGGAAGCAACTTTCATTTAACTAAATAGTCCACAGTTTTCATTTAGCGAAATTGTCCAAGCATGAGCAGAAATGAAAAACAGAGAATACTAAATACACCCTTAAATACGGAAGAGACTCTGTGACAAAGTCATTTCTCGGCTCAAATCAAAATTTTAAGCAGTTTTACCTCCTTTATGCCGTCCCAAGAGTTTTATGTAACAAACTTTCAGTGTCATGACTAATAGCCTCTCTTGCCAAGGATTGCTCTCGTAAAGCCGCTACTCAACCTTTGTGATCGCGGTACACTCCTTATTATGGGATGCATTATGCAGCAGCTCTGGCTCGGTGATGGGACGCGGCAACCCGCTGGGAGACTGCCTATCAGCGCTTCTTTTAAGGCCCTTTCTCAATTGTCAGCAAAGTATTTTTTAAGGTTAAAAGGTGTAAAATTATTCTGAAATGCTTTTCTGACCTGTCGCCTATCACGGAAAAAAAAAGCTATAGTTCATTTTTTTTTCAAAAATTGTATTTTTTGAAATGCAGTAATATTATAAGAATAAGCTTTATATGAGGAAAATAGTCTCCTGAAATGCTCATGGTATTTTTGCACCCTTCTTCTCCAAGGACTGAAATATTAATCATTGCTTGGAATGTTAATTTCGGATTCAATTTTCCTTATCACAACTGTCCATTTCTGTGGTGGAATTAATATGAATGACCACTGCTCACTTTTGCTCTCTCTCTCTCTCTCTCTCTCTCTCTCTCTCTCTCTCTCTCTCTCTCTCATTGCTTCATATTCCATAATGTCAAAGTCAAATCCACCCCCATCGTGAGCTGTAACCTCATTATTCAGAGGTGGGGGGTCAAGCCATCGTTCTCAACAAGGCTGTACCTATTTCCTGATTGGGCCCACACTGGAAGTCACTCGGAATGCCCCAGAAGGGGTGCACTGGCTGCTTTTATCAGGCTTGGCCTGAGCTAGTCATTTAAGGTCTGTAATCCAGCATTTTTGGTCCTTGACCCCAGACCCTGTTTCCTACAGTGTATCTGTCCCTGCTGTAAGGAACAGTTTGTCCTCACTAACTCACCAAGGAGATTTTGAAATCTGTTGTTGAATCTCAGATTCAAAGAGAACCGGGGTGTGGAAAGATTGTCCCCAGACGACAGTGGCCTGCTTGGCTCTCCTGGAAGCAAAGTGACATCACCCATGAGGACCAATGTGAGCCTGGTTGGATAAGGGTTCCTTGGTGTGGTGTGGCGTGGTGTGTGCCTCGGTGTAATGTGTGCCAACTCCTGCATGCACATCACATGATCCGGGCAGAACTCTGTTTCCTTTGTGCTTTTTCCATTTGCACAGATCACGTGAACCTTGAGCAGAGAGCAAGGAGCATGCTCCCAACTAATGTGGGGAGTGCACCCAGGTGCCATGCCATCTCTGCCCTCCAGTCTTCTGTTGCCCCTGTGCATTGCTATTGGCTTAGCACTCCCTGGGGCAGAATAAACATCCTTTGGTGGTTAACACAGTTAAGGTCAGCGATAAAGTCAGTGTTGCCAAAGAGCAACAAGTCATTGCTTCTTACAGGCAATACTCACCTTAATGTACACAGCTGTGCGGGAGGATGGCTGCACAGGACAGATGCATGCTGTCCTCACCTCCATTCTGATCTGCCCCACACCCCACATGCCCTCTGAACTCTGGTGTCTTCCCAGGAGGGAAAGGGATGCTTTGGGTGTCCATCTGCTGCAGCTCTGATGTTCTCCCCACAACACAGGGTGAGGTAGGTCAAGTTCTGACTCCATGGCCATCAGTACTGGCCTGAAGTCCTGCTCAGCCTCAGGGTAGATGAGAAGAAATTCGGGGGATAGGCTCTGCCATCCTGCTAGAGAATGCCCTGGGCTCTAAATCTTCCATCTTCTATGTCAGAGAAACCTGGCAGAGTGTCTTCTTTAGTTTTTGTACCATCCTTAGCAAATTTGGGGCATATACCAACGTTTGTAAAGTGGAAAGAATGTTTCTTAAGAGGGCAATTAAACATAAATGCAGATCAGCTGGAGGAACAAGAGGTGTGTTTTGCTTCCTTTCCTCCTGCAGAAGAGGATGGCTGTGGGAGAGGGCTGAGAGGGGTGACCTGGGGGACCCTGGACCCCGGCTGGAGCAGCTGTCAGTGACGCTGCTGCCAGTGCATCTTCCTCACTCTAGACACGGTCACTCTGGGACAGCCTTTGCGCGGCTGTCTGTGCTGACACGGAGCCACTCTACTCTATGGCGGTCTCGGCAACGTGGGTCACTCTTCTGAAGAAAGCGATACTGATAACCATGCTGAGGGTGGTGCTGCCTGCCTGGATTCCCAGTGCTCTGAGGCACAGGCAAACCTCACGCTCAAGATGAGCTACTGTAGTCAGGAAGATCCTGTGAAGAGAGACAGCTCGCGCCACATTTGTCAACATGAGGAATGTTCTAGATATTAACTATACTGTATCTTCTGCTCGTTTCTTATAGAAGCTACGTTTACCTCTGTGAACTGAAGACCAGCCGCTCATGACAGCAGGCCCCTCAATTAGCACCCATTGGCTATCGTCACTGAAGGCACGTGTGAGCGTGGATGCGTAGGCGTGTGTACTTACATGCACTGCACTGCACATGTATGCATGCCAGTGATATGTCTGTGCATGTGTGTGTGGTTGTGTACATTCTTGGGTACCTATGTGCATGTAGATGCAGGTGTGTGTGTGTGTATACATACATGTGTGCATGAGTATATGCCTGTGTACACTCACACCTGTTTGCATGTGTGTATTATGTATGTATATGTCTGTGTATATAGGCATGTGTCTGTTTCCACTCACGTGTGCATGTGTATACCTGTGTGTACACATGTGTGCATTTATGTGTATGTCTGTGTGATTTTGTTTGTCTTATGCTCAAACTGCACACTCATTTCCAAGCCCTGCTTGTGACTTAGTCTCCTAACACCCCAGGTGGCTGTCTGTGGTTCTGACATACCACAGTGGAATTTAGGAATACACCCAGATCCCACAGGGCTGGTCTCAGACCCCCTTCCTTGCAGTCTCCTCCCAGAGGAAGTGGGAACATGCTATCTGTCTTAACTCTTGGGGAGCCAACACAAGCCAGCCTTTTATGAAAGCGGGGACTGATAAAGACTCTGAAGGGATGGATTCTCCCTGAAGCACAGACAAGAGAGGGGCGACTGAGACGTCTTCAGATGTGGACCTGAAAATGTCTGTAACTGAGTGACACAATTATGTACTTTAGGTCCAATTCCCTCCTTTGTAAATGTGGTCAATTGTGTCCCTGCCTGGTGAGACGGCTCGGGGGTGAAGAACTTACCTCACAGGCCTGATGACCTGGGTTTGATCCCCGGATCCCACAAAAAGGTGGAAGAGGAGAACTGGCTACACAATGACGGCCTCCACCCCACCATGTACTCAACGGCAATAAATAAAACAGTTTAAAAATGTGGGAGGTATAGGGACAGCGCACCCCACTGGTCGCCGGAGATGTTTGGCTGGGATGGTCCAGTCAAGCTGGCTGTAGCACACATGCCAGCATAAAGCTTTGAAACACAGTTCCATCAGCTGATCTATATCAGGAAGAAAAATTCAAGTTAAACAGCCAGTGAGCAAGCCAGGGGATGGAGGCGGCACACGCCTTTAATTCCAGTACTTGGGAGGCAGAGGCAGGCGGATCTCTAGGAGTTCAAGAACAGCTTGCACTACAAAATGAGTTCCTGGACAGCCAGGACTACACAAAGAAACTTTATCTTGAAAGGAAAATGCCCAAACCAAAACAAACAAACAAACAAACAAACAAAAAAAGCCAGTGAGCAAACACTCTGCTTGACCTCTGAGCTCTATGCCAGGACCGAAGCCTAAAAACCAGCAGCCATGCCAATGCTAGGTGGCAGATTCCCCACACCTAGTGAGATCAGACTTCAAGGGGAGGTACAAACCAATTGTACTTTTAATTTATTTCCTTTCTCTTTGAAACAAGGTTTTGCTATGTGTTGGGAGCAGTGAGACCCCAGATCCTGAATTTCTTGTAATCCCCTGATCTGAGTGCCTACAGCTGCTCTGAGCACGAGGCCTTCAGGAGTTCCTGATGGCAGGAGAGTGGTTTCTGGTGGGTTTGGCTGGGGCATGGCTATCTCTATATAATCTGCCCCTGAACAAAATAAAGGAGGTTTTCTGAACCAGTGTTGGGAGCTGTGTGTGTCAGTCTTTCTCTGCGTCTGAGTTCTCAACTTCCAGCCCCTTTCCCAAAGCTCGGGAATTGTGTACCAGAGCACAGAGCACGGCAGCTATGTAGCCCAGACTGGTCTTGAACTCATAGTAATTCCCCTGCCTCTGATTCCCAAAAGCAGGGATTATAGGTATATACCACCCTTCCTGGCTCTGTGTGTTTTTGAAGTAGCTTGGGACCCTGTGATAGTCACTTGAAACAGAACTTCAACAGGTATGACCAGAGGTGCCCTCAATATTCCAATCAAGATTTTTATTGTTGTCCCCTTACAGAGTGGACAAAACTCCACACTGTTTTCCATAAGAGGAGCGACCTTAGTCCAGTTGTGTGAGGTCCTTCCAGAACCCATGGGATGAAATGTGTCAGGACAGGGTCACAGGAAGAGCCCAGGATTGTATCGCAGCCAGAACGTCTCCCTGCCCCTCTGGGCAGACCACACTACCAGTGACCCGCGTGAGAATGTAATGTGTTGATGACAGATGCCCAGCTCCAGGGTCTCTGATTCTGAACTACGCCCTACCCTCATTGTAAGTCAAGACATCTTGCCAGGCAGGCAGCTAACAACTTCCTAGATATCTTACCCTCAAAAATAACCCAATGTCCCATGACAGATAAGAGGGGTTTCTGGAGGGATTGCTAACTCGGGCTATAGCCAGCCATACCACAGATCAGCCACCTGAGTGTGCTCAGTCATTGGTACCTGCCACTCAGGTAGGGCCAGCTGGAGTTCTAGTTCCAAACCAGGCTGCTGACACACCCTGGTGATGCCCTTCCTGTGCCAGGGCCTGGGTGCTCTGTGAGAAAAGACCCTGACTTGGACCTCAGCAAAAAGTTCCTGGAGTTTGTGAACACCCACCAGTCATGTGCCCTGCCCAAGCCCAGCCAATGGCATCTGCCACATGTTGTCCTTGTCCTTTCTGGCCCTGCACCCCTCACTTGACTCAGCGTCAGTCAAGGCACCAGCCCAGAGACACCTGAAGCATAAACCAGCAGCCATGCTAGCTGACCTCCTGAGGCCAGCTTTGCTTTCTGCCCCGTGGGGTTGACCAGGCTTGAGCTGGCCGCTTGAGACAACAACATCACCCACAATGTCACCATTGCCAGTTCCATCAGCAGCAAGCAAGTTGCAACACCCTGAGTACAGTTGCACGGGAAGTTTAAAGGTGTTGCACAGGAAGTTTAAAGGTGTTGCACAGGAAGTTTAAAGGTGTTGCACAGGAAGTGCTTCCGTCCAGTTAGGCAGGAGAAAGTGACTCCAGCTCTGATATGAGATAAATGTCTTCTTTCTGTCGCAGCATTGCCTGAGCCTCGAGGTCACAATGTAGCCCTGTCTATGACCCAGGAAGGACTGGACATGGGTGGAGGGTTCCACCATTGTTTTATAGGAAGGAGCTGTCCGTGGATAGCCGAGCCCTCACGTCTTCTCCTTTGTACCTTCGAGTGTGGTTTCACGACAGAGAATGGTGCCGTCCCTGACAAAGGGCCGTGTGACACTCTACGCACTATCTGAGAAGGATCAGTTCTGAGAATCTCAATAAGCCCTTTAAAGACGGAGGCTGGAACCCTGTGGAGAGCTATGAAACACATTATCTAAGACTCTCGGCTTGGTAAAGGAAGTGTAATTTTATAAGAAGACTGACTTTAATAAAACATAAAAATGCACCTATCAATTAATTCTTAGCCAAAAAATCAACTAAATAAGTATAAATGTATATATCTTGCATGTGAATTTTTTTCTAATGTAGGTATGAGGCAGCTATGTACGCTACCTGGGTACCCGATTTGCTTTTGCTTTATGGTCAAATGATTGGAAATGCAAAAGACAGGCTTCTTCGGGTTTTCCAGGGTCCCTTCTGCTTTTGAGTTATAGCCATCTGTTTAGAAGAGTCCCCAGGCCAGTTTCTTACCCATTCTCTCCCGTTCAATCCACCTTGCTCAGATCAGCATTGGCCAATGACTTCTAGAAGCACCTTTGACTTCAAAGGGCATGCTGTCTTACACTACTGCCGCCTTCCTTGATATCACATGCTTCATGTTGCCCTTGCGCCTGATGACGAGCAATGACATCATCGTCCAGTGGAGGAGCATCTGGGTACCACGTACACAAGCAGCCAATCTATTACTAGTAATTATTTTCATACATGACAATATTGACTTCCCTGTGCAACCCTGAAGTTACAAGGACTTGAACAATTGATGCTCCATAATAAGAAATATCATAACCAAGATAATTATTATCTCCTGAGTAAATTGGGAGCATTGGGACCATGGGAGAGGGTAGAAGGGGAGGGGAGAGGAAAGGAGGGGAGCAGAGAAAGATATATAGCTCAATAAAAGCAATAAAAACAATAGAAAAATCACCTTCGCTTTGACAGTGATTGGTCAATTGGCCCATTGAGCCTTTTCTGCGGTTCTTCACACTGGTGTTCCTTAGACTGAGGTAGCCTAGTCATCTCCCTCCACACTGGTCTAGTAAGAGGCTTCAACACTACACACTGGGACCACATCCTTCACTGGCAAGGCTGGAAGGCTGAGCTCCAAACTGTTGCTGCAGTTCAAAGCACTTTCAAGTTTACTTCTTGCTCATCGGAGTGGAGAAGCCGCTGTTTTTCTAGGCTGACAAGTGCCTGGACTGGTTTCTTCTATTCCTTGATTTGCACTTGCAAATTAGCCAGTGATTTTCTGGGCTTCGTTCTTCCCTGTACTGCTTTGCCAGCCACAGACAATGCCCACTGTTGAGCCTGGATCAGGTTCCTCAAAAGGAAATGTGGACGCTGTAATTCTCCACGTCTGTCCATGCGGTCTATTTGAGGAACAACGTCTTGAGATGAACTCTAGTTAAAACGAGCTCATTGAGGGCTAGGGATCCCAAACCCTATCATTGCAGTCCTTGTAAGCAGGGAGTCAGAGACACCAAGGGGGAAGAGGTCACACAAGATAAAGATAGTCACAGGGGAACATCATGGGAAAACAAGGCAGATGCAGGAGTGAGGCCACAAACCAAGCGATGGCAAGGACTGAAAACTACCAGGGGTAAGGAAGCCCCCAAGCAGCTTTGCTGCCCACACATGAGCTTTGGTCGGTCCTCTGACCTTCAAAACCACCAGAGAGCAAACTATTTTTCAAGTGACAGCTATGGTAATTTTGTTGTGGCTGCCCCTGTACAAATGTCTAGCTGGGGACCTACTCCCCTGTAGACACATGGCAATCAAAACCGAATTCCCCGGTTGCGCCAGCTGGTCTTTCTGTCAGCTTGACACAAGCTGTAGCCATCTAACTCAGGGAAAGGAACTCTGTAAGACCGGGCAGATGCAAGCCTGTAGAGCCTTTTCTTAATTAGTGGTTAAAAGGGGAGGGCACAGCCTACTGGGGGTGGTGCCATCCCCGAGCTGGTGGTCCTGTTAGGGTCCGTGGAATAACCCACAAAACAAAGACAGCCACTCACATAGACAATCAGTGAGAGCGTTGTTTATTCCAGCATGCTGGGGTCTGCCAGCCAAACAACAAAATGGCTGTGATCCCAAACAGTGCTGGTAGGCTCCTTTTATAGGCAGCCAGGGGGGGGGGGGGGGGGGGGAATTNGGGGGGGGGGGGGGGGGGCGGGGAATTAGGTCATCCTGAACCTGATTGGCTGGGGCTCCTCTTCCTGCTTTAACAGAGTACAGAAACTGAAAGAGAAACTAAAGGGGAACTCAGGCCAGGAGAAGCCTGGTCCTGGAGCTTTTTCTTTCTATAAAAAGAAAGCAGCTTGGATGGGCCATGAGAAGCAAGAGAGGAAGCAGCACCTTCTATGGCCTCTGCATCAGTCCCTGCCTCCAGGCTCCTGCTTGAATTCCTGTCCCAACATCCTTCAAGAATGAACAATGATGTAGAAGTGCAAACCAAAGAAAGCCTTCCCTCCCCAAGTTGCTTTGGTAACGATCTTTCATCATCACAATAGCCCAAACTAAGACACTAGCTATGGAAGAAGAATTCTCTGGAGCTTTATCTAGTATAACAAAGATCCACGCTTCTTGAGCCCCACTAACCTTTTCCTTTCTTCCCATTGACTGACTGCTGGGATGAGGACAAATGGTCTAGGGTCCTTTTTGAGCTGCAGAACCCCACTTCTGGTACTGATTTCTAGGCTAGTCGGGATAAGAACATATTTTGCTGCAGTAACAAACAACTGGCAGACATCAGAGCTCTCAAATGTTTGCCTTTTGTTCCTTCTGGTGAAGGGAGCAAGACAGAATGCCGACTCTGCCATCTGGCGGCTGGCTAGCGGGCAGCTGGTGTGTCAGCACCACCATGGTGGATGAGAACTACACCTGTGTATCACCTATACACTAGAAGCTTCTGATTGCCTGCCTGCACTTGGATTCAGGGATGGACATGCACCACCCTCCTGTGCTCCCCAGAGATAAATTGTAACTAACTGGTGAGTATCACAGCTGCTATGCAAATTCACCATTTGAATAATAAAAAAAGACCTCTTACATTTATTTATTTATTTATTATGTACTCAGTGTTCTGTCTGCATGTATGCCTGCATGGCAGAAGAAAGCATCAGATCTCATTACAGATGGTTGTGAGTCACCATGTAATTCCTTGGAATTCAACTCCGGACCTCTTGAAGAACAACCAGTGCTCTTAACTGCTGAGCCATCTCTCCAGTCCGTGTGTGTGAAGTCAGAGAATGACTTGCAATGGGTCAGTTTCCTCCCTCTACCTTATGACTCCTGGGATCAAACAGAAGTCATCAAGCTCCTAGTAGTATCTTTACCTACTGAGCCATGTTGGGAGCCCACAAATTCATTATTTTGCTGTGTAATTTTTAAAAGTATCTTGAAAACTGACAATTTAACATTTTTTATGATTTATTTTTTATTATCTTATGTGTATTGGTGTTTTGCCTGCATGTATGCCTGTATGAAGGTGTTGGAACCCCTGGAACTTGAATTACAAACAGGTGAGCCTCCATGTAGGTGCTAAAAACTGAATTCTGGTCCTCCTGAAGGACAGCCTATGCTCTAAACCACTGGATCGTCCCTCCAACCCCAAATGACACATTTTTAACCATAGAAATGTCATTGTCTTTTGTTCTGTGACCTTGATTCTCCATTATTAAATATAAATAATGGTACGTTTTGCTAATTTTCTAGCTGGGTGTGGTGACATGTGCCTTTAATCCCAGCACTCAGGAGGCAGAGGCAGGAGGATCTCTGTGAGTTTGAGCCAGCCTAGTCTACACAGTGAAATTCAGGCCAGGTAATAGCTCCATAGTGAGACCCTGTCTCACAAAAACATTTTTATTATCAATCTTTTCATCTTTCTTTACCCATCCGTCTACACTAAGGAAGGTTTTTCCTGCAGGCACAGACTTTCAAAACTTACAACCCTTAGGCACTCCTGGACATTGGGCACCGTAAACATTATCTTTCCTACTTTCCTCTTAAAAGCTACCCTACAGCACAAGTCTTCAGTAGAGAGAGAAAGGGGTGCAGAGATTAGCAATTTCTCCTGGACACACAGAGCTCTTGCGGGAGCGGAGTCACAGCGCCCTCTTCAGAGAAGGGCCCCGTTTCCGTTGCCAAGAGGGGCTCAGGTCCTCTCCTCCATCAGCTTCCACTCTCCCTGACACACTTCACTTCAGAAAACAGCTCTGTAACAATCCAGGCACTTTTTCTTTTCTCATAAAAGGAATCCACTCCCTGCGCTACTCGTCCAGAATTTTCTCTCCCTCTCTGCTTCATCACGCATGGCTGGTCAGCACCAGACGAGATGAGGAGCAATCACAACAAGCCGAGGATAAATTAATTACACTCTGCATAATTCCTTCGGGCAAAGCCAAGTCTAAATTCCGCGAACATTTCTGATTTCTAAGTTTCTCTAGCATCTATACTCCAATTAATGAACGCAACAAGAAACGGTGGTTTCACCAGTCTGGGTGGGTTTGTTGTTTTGAGTTTTTGGTTTGGGGAGAAGGGGGATTGATTGTTGTGGTTTTCTTTCTTTCTTCTTAAACAGTCGTTGAAGCTCATTTAAGAGTCTGGGTTCTGTGTTCCAAACAGACAATAAAGATTTAAAAATTAGTTGGTGATCTAGTCTGTTAGGGATAGTCCAAAGGGAGCCTTAGATTATGAAGTGGAAATCCAGGGATTTCAAAACCTGAAGGACAGGGCTGAGTGTCTGCTCCCAAGGTTTGTAGAACCAGAAAAGAAAGGACGTGGAGACGGGAGGGAAAGGGGACAAGGAGGGGCGGAGGGTAAAGGGTAGGGGTTGGGGATGGGGGTGATACACAAGGAAGCTCTGCTAATCATGGGTAAAGGCAGATCAGTACCATGCTCATTTATTTTATGCAATGAAACTGATGTTTCCTCTTATGGTGCAATAATCTTTTCGCCATGTTTCCAAAGATTAAATAAACGTCCCAGGTCACACAAAGCAGATTCACTTTTTTTGCAAACTGGGTGTTTGCGGTGTCTTAAACTGCTGAACTTAGTAGTAATGATCAAATCACAATGCTACACACTTCATAATTTCATATTGTGGGAAGCATCTATATTTATGTCTTATTTTTGTTGTTGTTGTTGATATTGTCTTGATGTTTGTCTTTAACTGACCCTTAAGACTGTTTCTCTGGCTGTCTCTGGGGAGGCAGCCAGTTGGTTTTCACTGCAATCTGCTGACAGTTCTACTTTGTAAAACAAAACAAAAATAAATTACTAGAAAAATGAGAAGCAGAAATATATTAAGAGCAAGCTACAATCCGAGGAAAAATGGATGGTATGTGAAATCAGGAAAAAACGCTTCCGAGCTTTGAACCACTGGGAACCACCGGGGTACCTCGCGGTGGTCTACATTTTCAAGGGATGTGCAGCTGTGTTTGCCCCAGGAACAAGCAGTCTGCTGCAGTGTACCACGGCTCACTGTTCCAGTCGTCCATTCCTCTGGTGACATCATGTTTTCACAAAGCTGGCCTTGCAGCACTTGCTTTGATAAAAGCCAACTATAGCCAGCCAGCCCCGGGCATCCAAGGGGGACGTTCCGGGCACGTGCCAGGGCGCACAGATGTCCTTTATCCACAGTGTGCAGCGTTTGCACACAACTAAGCCCACTCTTCCCTGTGCTTTACTTCATCTCCACAGTACTTACAATCACTGGTGTATGATGAGTGTGTGTGGACTGGGTTCTCTATTCATTAAGGAATAATGAGGGAAAAAAGCCTGTCGTCAGTAGGACATGAACATACATGAACAATGCAATATATTTTTCCACCTGTGGGTAGCTGGGCCCCGTAGACATGTAGCCTGTAGGAGCAGAGGGCCAACTCTCACGTGAGAACTTGGCCTTGGGCAGCTCAAGAACATGGCCTCCCTACTCTTACCCCAGCACCCCGGGGTTCTAATTCCCAGACAGATCCGTGCATGCCATTCTAAAGAAAGTGTAGAATTTGGAAAAGAAATCGAAGTACTTTTTGTTTTCTTTTAGTTTCACAAATACTTAAAATTTGGACCCAGGTAGTAAGTGGACTTTGTGAACAGGCCGCGGAACACTGAGGTCACCCTGAGAGCTCAAGTCTTCGCCCCTGCTGCAATCTCAGAGAGCTAATAGAGAGAGAATGAGGACGGCTTGTTGCTCAGCAGACGGGGAGCCTGCCTTCTGAAGCCAGAGGGGCTCCAGTCCTCAGATTCTCCCGTCTTCTACTTCACTTCCGTTTCCAAACAGCAAGGTTTAAGCACTCTTCGTTCTTGTCTAGACCTTCTCTGAGCCCGTTGATATCCCAAACATTTTCAAACACTATTTTTGCTTTAGCAGGGGATTCTAGCAGGACAGAGAGCTGAGAAAGAGGACAGTGACACCTTTTTGGGGGTCAGGGGGAAGGACTTTCCCCTGGGTGTACTGATTTGAGTGGGGGGCGGGCATTTTTGTGGCAGAGAGCCCATCGGCAGGTACAGCAGGGCACAAGGGCGTCCATTCTAGGGACAGAATGATTAACACCGGAATGTTTGAAGCTTTTTGGATTTTTTTCTTCTCTAAACTCGTCAATCCTGGATGCTTTAGCTAATGTTTTCTTCCTCTGACATTTGGACCCACTCGACTTGTAAAAAGTCACAAATTGTCCCTAATAACCACAGAAATTATGGAGGCTGTTGACCGAGCATTTCTTAGCAATGCTACACAGCAATTGTTCTCATTACCATTCCTCATATCCAAACAAGGTGGCGGTTCAGCGTAATAATAAAGCAATTTCCTGTCCTGTTGACAGGGAAGCGACACTTCATGGCTAAAGTCACAGAGCAGAGAAGGGCTGAGGCCTGGGAAGAAAGCAAACCCAAGGACCGTGGGCCTGGTGACTGCTCTGAGCCCACCCCACCCGTCCTGTACTACAGCCCCTGGGCCATGTCTCACTAACTCCGCAAGGCCAGCAGAGCTCTGAGCACAGAGGTATTTCCCAGTGCCCAAGAGGCTCTGGTGGAAGAGTCGGAGACCACTGCAGAGTAAAATCAAGGGAGATGTATCTTATTGCGGTGGAGGGGGAAGGGGGGGGAGGAAGGAGGTCAGGGGAATGCGGGAGGGAGGGAGCAATCCAGAAGGAAGCAGAAATCTGTGGAAACCATGTGCGCCTCATGTCACAGGAGTTATGCTGCCAAGAGTGCCAATCGGCACTCACCAAGACCAGGCTGGCAGCACCATCCTTACCCTGGCTGTCTCATAGCAAGGTTGAATAGTACCTGTTACCGACGCACACTCACCCATCTAGTGCTGTGCCCAGACTTTTCTTTTGACTTTTTTTCCTCCCATTTTTAAATCGGTTCGATCTTGTTGAATTCTTTCTAAAGAGTTAACTTTTTATTTTATTTTTTTTTTTTGTGCCTATGTGAGTGTGTGTCATGTGTGTGCAGGGGTCCAAAGGGGTCACAGGGCATTGAATTCCCGGGAACTAGAGTTAGAGGCAGCTGTGAAGCACCCAAAGGGAGCTCTGGGAACCAAACTTCGGTCCTCTGGGAGAGCAGAGTGCTCTCGGCTGCCAAGCCATCTGCTGCTCAACTCTTGAGCCATCTCTCCAAACTCACCTTTTCTTTTTCGTATTTTTTCCACACTTTGCAATTCATGACAGTTAACCTTGAAGAGAGAAAAATATTTTCTGAGCTCTTTTATAAGTGTGCTCCTCGCCATAATTTAATTTTAGACTTTATGTCACAACACCACGGCGATCCTTATAGAATACGCACACGTTGTCAAAACTCCACGTGCCCACTTGCGTACCTTCAGAGTGACATGTGACTTTGCCTGCTGAGCCACCCCCTTCAATGCAGGTCCCACATCTCCTCAGACGTTCTAAGTGCGAGAATAAAATACCCAGGCTGGCCCAGGGCCACACCTGCCAGGCATCTTCTTTGTACCCACACACTTTTTCTCTGCCCGCCTTTAATCTTCAATGCTGAACCCTCTACTGTATGGTGTCATTCTGTAAAAGCGGTAGTGGTGAACACAAGAGCGGAGAAATGAAACCTTGCGGTGAACAGGGCCCTCCAGGAGCAAACCACAAGGGCTACATTGTTGGCTTGCTTAGTTCTACAGCCCATGGGGTTCTGTTGGGCCTGTGGGGCTGATGTCCACAGGCTGCTAGCTCTACCCAGAAACCATGCTCCTGGCTGAAGGTAGATTGCCTTCCTTTCTGGGAACTCCTTTTAGGCGCAGAGATGCGGCCACCCGCTTCACCAAAAGCCGGGTGGCTTCCATGCTCGTGGCGACTATGAGAAAATTATAGTACCTGATGCTTATTGAGTCCACAGGGGCCTGAGCTGTTACACTGAGTACCAATGGTTCTGCCCATATATCGCCCAGCTAAGACAGCAGATACTGGGTGGGTTGTCCTGTGGCACCGGTGGAGTAAGGATGGAGGATATGCTCACCAAACCCTGGCCTCTGAGTCTCCAACATTCCACACAGAGGGTGTGGGATCACTCGGGTATGCCATTCTGAGCATCTCAGTGACCAGACAAAACCCTGGATGTGCAAATAACCGAACCAGAAAAACTGGAAATTTATGAGGCTCATGAGAACCTAAGCGGGGCCATCGAGCAGCAGCTAGGCCATTCCACAGTGTCCACTGGCTAATACAAAACCCACTAAGTGGGGCAATGCTGTGTTAAGTAGGTGTGATGATTCATGTCCGGAATGCCAGCAACACTCGGGACGCTGAGGCAGGAGGTTTCCATGAGTTTGGGCTCAGCCTGGGATGTGGTGTGAGGTCCTATCTTAGAGAAACCTGTGGGAGGGACTTGAAGGAGAAAGGCAAGCATCAAAGCTTTCCTACGCAAACATGATCTTGCGTGACCTTTTCATCCTATCATGAATGAACGTCGCTGTGCCACATTGGCTCGAGAGCCCTCCTTTGTGCCTCTGGTGTCTGGATACTTGCTCCCTTCAGTTTAAGGCTGGTAAGTATTAAAAGGTTTGTCCCCGACAGCCTCGTGATGTTCACGCTCATGGTGCCACACGCTATAATGGAATAGACACAGCACTTAGCCGCCAGAGATCAGAAGCGTTCTCCTTCTGCATTGACATGTGATTTCAGGTGCCATGTTGCTGCATGCTAATGTCTATATATTGCAAAAATACAGCATAAACTGAGCTTAAACACCTCTGCACGCAGAGTCCCAGCAAGCAGCTCTGCGTCCCTGTCAACAGTATACAGCGAGCACTTTGCAGAGAAGCCTGACACGCCTGTTACCGCTCCAGAGAGAAGCTACCGTGATCAGAGGGGAAAGGGAAATGGCTTGTCTGGCTCTGCAGAGCTGGCTCCCAATACGGTGACAGCATCTGGACACTGGATAGGGAGTCACTGTGTGTGTGACACCGGTGATCCCAGAGATCAAGCTGGCTTTACTGGCTCGCTCCCCATTCCATCCCTTCCACCGAAATCTCAACAGACTAAACACAGTGACTGAAGTCAATTCAGTAAGCCACAAACAGAATTTAGGGGAAATTTTTTAAAATTGTGTGTCTATATGGGAGAGATGAGTGTGTGTGTGTGTGTGTGTTTGAGGGAGAGAGAGAGAGAACATCAGTGGAGGTCAGAGGTCAATGTGTAGAAATCTGGTCTCTCCTTCCACCATGTGTAACCTAAGGGAGGGAACTCAGGCATTAGGGTGGTAGCAGGAATCTTTACAAACCAAGCCATCTCAACAGCTCCAGAGGGGAAAGGCTTTCAAATATTAGCCTTTTGCCGTGAAACCCGAACCGTCCCCACACATGGGTTCACGTCTGGAGACTTTGCTCTCCTTGGTGAGTGGTGTCGTTTTGAGAGGCTGTGGGAGACTTTGGGAGGCCAAGCTGAGCTGGTGGAAGTGGGTCACGAGGGCAGGCATTTGCAGCTCGTAACCTGGTTACAGCTTCCAGAACCTTCTCTGACTCCTTTGCTGGTGCCGCATACATAATCCCTCCGCTACAACCTCCATGTGCCTTCTCTGTAGCGATGAACCACAGCCCCCTGAAACTGAGGCATACAAAAGACCTCTCCCTTCGGTCGCTAGGTGTTCTTGTCACAGAGATGCAGTGGATGGCACAGGGGTGAAAAGAACCATGGAAAGTAAAGTCCTGAAACTTCCACCGGGAGTTGGGGTGTGTGGGGTGTGTGGGGTTTTGATAGGAAATGCCTTTCTTGCTGGGTGGTAGTAGCCCAAGTCTTTAATCCCAGCACTCGGGAGGCAGAGGCAGGCGGATCTCTGTGAGTTCGAGGCCAGCCTGGTCTACAAGAGATAGTTCTATGACAGGCTTCAAAGCTACAGAGAAAGAAACCCTGTCTCGAAAAACCAAAAAGTTAAACAATCAAATGAAGAGAAGCCTTTCTTACGGCGAGTTACAGATACATTGGTGGAAGATGCTGGCCAGTTCTCTCTCACACATGGATTAGCACTAGGGAAGCCGGAGCTGTCTCTCTTGGTTCACTTTTAGTGCCTTCTGGGTTCCCCACCCTCTTGGCATGTACTCCCCACATTCGGGGCGGGCCTCTGCTCTGTGATTCATGTGCCAATCCTCTCTGGAAACACCTTGCAGACACACGATCTGGGTGTCCCTCAGTTCTCTTTTGAGATGAGGAGCAATCAGTTAAATCATCCTAAAATCTATGGCTCTAGGATAGGTATGTTTGGTGGCTTGGAGTAGGGCTCAGTTTATGAAGTGGCTACTGAGTGTGATGTCTAATTTTGGTTGTCAACTTGATTACATCTTGAATCAACCTAAGCGGAAGCTATTGGGCACCCCGGTGGGGGATGGATTTAATTAATCAGATTATTTGAAGAAGGAAGGCCGACCCCTAGGTCACACCTTCTGGTGGCAGCCCACACGAAAAGACTCGAGAGAAGAAAGTTTAGCTTTTTGCCTGCTTGCCTCCACTCTTGCTGGCGAGTTTGCCTACCCTGCCTCTGTGGCCGGTACTAAGTCTAACTTCTCCAAGACGCCAGTGCAGGCTGAAAACCAGCCTCTCTTGGGCATCCAGGTCTCTGGCACCAGACTGGGACTGCAGAGACATTTAGCCTTGAGGACGGAACAACAACTGGATTCTCAGCTTCCCAGCACAGAGCAGCCATTGTTGCAACCTCTGGACCACAGCCTGTAAGCCAATCTAGTAAACCTCCTTCTAACGTATATGAATTCTATCAACTCTGTTCATTTGGAGAACTCTGATTAATTAGCTGAATGAACACGAGGACCCGAATTCAGATCCCCAGAGTGGTGTGGTGTGGTGTGGTGCATCTGTGACCCCAATGTTAGGGAAACAGAGACAGGCAGATCCTATGGATTCATCTAAGGAGAAACTTCAAATTCAGTGAGAGACACCATCTCCAAAAGTAAAAAGTAATAGAAGATAAAGTCACCTTCTGCCTCCACAGGGCACAGGCAAGCACACCTGCACTCCTATACTCACACACAAACACACACATGTACAAACATGCATGCCTATGCATGTACACACACATACACAGGAGAAACAGAAAGACACAGAGAGAGAGAAACACACACACCAAGAACATGCACATGTATAAAGGTTTTCCCCAAAACTGTTCATGAAAGTGAAAACCGAGTTTTAGTACAGACTTAGCATAAAACATAAAAATGCCATTTTAAAGAAACAGTAAACCTTACAGTCAATGATGCAACCCAGGGTTTCATCTAAATTTGTCAGGTTTTACTTGTTTCAGACTGGAGGCTTGCTTTAGGGTTTCTGTTGCTGTGGTGATGCACCTTGACCAGAAAAAACTTGGGGAGAAAGGGGTTTACTTGGCTTACATGTCCCGAGTCATAGTTCTTTGAGGGAAAGCAAGGCAAGAACTCCAATCAGGAAGACCCGGAGCCAGATGCTGCTTCCTGGCTTGTTCCTCAAGGTGTGCTCAGTCTACTTCCTTATAGAACCCAGGACCACCAGCCCAGGGATAGCACTACCCACAATGAGCTGGATCCTCCCCCACCAATCACTAATTAAGAGAATGCCCTACAGGCTTGTCTACAGCCTGATCTTAAGGAGCCAGTTGCTCAATTGAGGTTCTCTCCTCTCTGATAGCTCCACTTTGTGTCAAGTTGACATAGAATGAGCCAGTACAAGGCTTCAGTTAGTGCCCGCTGTTCCGTACTGACCTCAGATAGGCTCCAACTGACTTCTAAATTAAACCCTCCACAAGGCAGTGGGCAGAACTTCAGCTTTGTTGACTGACGTGTATTTCTCAACAAATATAAACACTTTCTGGATTCCAAAGCATTTCCCCAGTGTTTACGGTTCGGGGAGGGCTCTTCATAACCTACTCATCCAAATAATGACAGGCTTTGGTTGCTGTGTTTCTGTCCTCACACACCTTAACAACTCTTTTTATTAACTCTTTTTAAAATTGAAAGCAGATTCTTTTCTTATACAATATATCCTGATTATTGTTTCGCCTGCCTCTACTCCTCCCCATCCTCCCGGCCTCTCCTTCCCTCCCCTTCCCTCCGGATCCATTCCCCTTCCGTCTCGCATTAGAAAAGAACAGGTTTCTGAGAGATAACAACCAAGAATGATAAACTATAATAAGATAAAGCAAAAACTTTCCTATTGAAGTTGGACACAGCAACCTAACAGGAGGGAAAGAGTCCCAAGAGCATGCATGAGAGTAGAGACCCACTCCTTCTCACAGACAGGAGTCCCATAAAAACATTAAGCTAATAGCTATAGCGAATTCTAAAAAAACCTGGTGCAGACCCATGTTGGTCCTGTGCTGCTACTTCAGTCTCCATGTAATGCCTGGCTGTGGGTCTCTGAGTCTGTTCCCGTTTGCTGCTAGAGGAGGCCTCTCTGATGACAAATAAGACACTGACCTATGAGTATAGCAGAATATCATAGGAATCATTTTGTCTATTTTTTTAGACCAGTCATGTTTGGTTTTACCCTAGGTCTCTGGGCTGTCTAGTCTCTTTCTCGGGCACCCAGCAGTGTCAGGTATGGGTTTCTTCTTGTGTGGCCCTTAAGTCACATCAGACATTGGTTGGCCACGCCCACAGTTCTGAGCCACCAATGCTCTAGTGTATTTTGCAGGAAGAACAAATTGTAGGTTTTGAAACTGGGTTGGTGTACACATTTCTATTTCAGCAGCCTGCAGAGTACCTTCCTGCACCAAGAGACTGGAATTTAGGAGCGAAGGCTCCATGTGGGCACCAGCTTGACTTCTCCATGTTCAATGAGCTGTGTGGATGTTGTCTTTGATAATGGTGCCTCCACCATCAGTTTGTGGAGGGCAACCCTTTGTGTCTCAGCATCAGTCTGGGTTGTTTGGGATTTCCATGGGAATCCCTTAGCAAAAACACAAAGGAATGCAGCCCAGTCCTCCCACCAGAAACCTTTCTTGGCTGCAAGCCATGGCCGGTTGAGGGTATACCCCATTACCACAGTCCTCTTAGGATAACCTTCATCGATTCCAGGAGGTTTCCACTGCGTAGATTGCTACACCCCCTACCAAATGCCCCCTGACTCCAGCCATCTCTCCACACCCCCACCAAATGCCCCGACTCCAGCCATCTCTCCACACCCCCACCAAATGCCCCCTGATTCCAGCCATCTCTCTACACTGCCCACCAAATGCCCCCTAATTCCAGCCGTCTCTCTACACCGCCCATCAAATGCCCCCTGATTCCAGCCATCTCTCCACACCCCCCACTAAATGCCCCCTGATTCCAGCCGTCTCTCTGCACATTCTCCCCTCTACCCCATCTCCCCCATCACTTGACCCCTCCTACTCCTGTCCCACCCACCCCAGGTCACCTGTAAAATCTATTTTCCCTTTCCAAGGAGATCAATGTGTCCCCTAGACCTCTCCTCTGTACCTAACCTCTCTAAGTTTAAGAATTGTACCTTGGTTATCATCTAACAGCTAAATAAATACATATTTGCCTTTCTGGTTCTGTGTTCCATCTATTTGTCTGCAAATTTCATGATTTTTTTTAACATCCTATTAATGTACCACCTTTTCTTTACCTATTCTTCTGTTGAGGGACATTTAGGTTGTTTCCAGTTTCTGGTTATTAAGAATAAAGCTGCAGTGAACATGGCTGAGCAAGTGTCCTTGTGGTTGGACGGTGTGTCTTTTGGGTACACGTTCAACAGCGGTTGTTGGCCTTAGCCATTCTGACAGGTGTAAGATGGAATCACAAAGTAGTTTTGATTTGCATTTCCCTGATGGCTGAGGATATGGAGCATTTTTTAAGTGTTTCTCAGCCATTTGCTATTCCTCAATTGGGAATTCTCTGTTTAGATCTGTATCTCATCTTAAAATTAGATTATTTGGGTTTTTTTTTTTTTGACATCTAGTTTCTTGAGTTCTTTACATATTTTGGATATTATCCCTCTATTGGATATGAAGTTTGTAAAGCTATTTTTCCATATTGTAGGCTGCTGCTTTGTCTTATTGATGGTGTCCCTTGCCTTATAGAAGCTTTTCTGTTTCACGAGGTCCCACTTATTAATTGTTGATCTTAGTGCCTGTATTATTGGTGTTCTGTTCAGAAAGTCTTCTCCTGTGCCAATGCACTCAAGACTGTTCCCCAATTTCTCTTCTATTGGGCTCAGTGTAACTGGATGTATGTTGAGGTTTTTTGGTCCACTTGGACTTGAGTTTTGTGCAGGGTGATAAATATATATCTATTTGCATTTTCCACATGCAGACATTCAGTTAGACCAGCACCATTTGTTAAAGATGCTTTCTTTTTACCATTGTGTATTTCTGGCTTCTTTATCAAAAATCAGGGGTCCATATGTATTGGTATTTATGTCTGGGTCTTCAATTCGATTCCACCAATCAATGTGTCTGTTTGTATATCAGTACCGTGTGGTTGTTATTGCTGTAGCTCTGCACAGCTTGAAATCAGGGATGGTGATATCTCCAACAGTTCTTTTATTGTTTTGTTGTTTAGGATTGTTTTAGCTATCCTGGGTTTGTTTTTTTTCATATGAAGTTAAGAATTGTCTTTTCAAGGTTTATAAAGATTTTTGTTGGAATTTTTAATGGGGATTGTATTGAACCTATAGATTGCTTTTGATAGGATGGCCATTTTGACATGTTAGTCCTTCTGACCCATGAGCATGGGAGATCTTTCCATCTTCTGATATTTTCTTTCGTTTCTTTCTCCAGAAACCTGAAGTTCTTATCATGCACGTCTTTCACTTGCTTGGTTAGAGTTACCCAAAAGATATTTTATATTATTTGAGGCTATTGTGAAAGATATTTTTTTCTCTGATTTCTTTCTCAGCCAGTTCATGAGTCATTTGTATATAGGAAGTTACTGATTTTTTTTTTAGTTAATCTTGTATCCTGCCATGTTGCTGAACATGATTATCAGCTGTAGGAGTCCCCTGGTGGAATTTTTAGGGTCACTTATGTATAGCATCATATCATCTGCAAATAATGATACTTTGACTTCTTCCTTTCCAATTTGTATCCACTCAATCTCCTTTTGTTGTCTTATTGCTCTAGAACCTCAAGTACTATATTGAATAGCTATGGAGAGAATGGACAGCCTTGTCTTGTTCCTAGTTTTAGTGGAATTGCCTTGAGTTTCTCTCCATTTCACTTGATGTTGACTGTAGGCTTGCTGTAAATTACCCTTATTATGTTTAGGTACGGCCTTTGTCTCCCTTCTCTCTCCAAGACTTCTCTCATGAAGGGGTGTTGGGTTTTGTCAAAGGCCGTTTCTGCATCTTATGAAATGATCATCACATCTAAAATTTCACATTCGGCTTATTCAGTGTTGAGCAAGACGCTGGGAGTCCACATTTCTGTTGACAAAGAGATTTACCACATTGGGTTTCTTCTCCTTTGCTTTGGTTTTTGTTTGTTGTCATTTTAATCTTTTTAGAAAAAAAAACTTTCTCTGTTCTTATTTTTACAAGACATCAAGAATATGTGCTCGCATATGTTCTGCGAGTTTCGAGAAGAGCATAGGGTTCTTTTCTTCCTTCCATCTGTGAGGAGGGTAAATATTTACAGCTTTCTGGCCCTGGACCAACATGCATGCATAGATGAGTCACTGGGTTGGCTGGCTGGCGTTTTTGTGGGAGCTGTGCACTTACACAAATGTGTTGCTCATGGAGTCCTCTGCTCTCACAGCCCGGAAGTACATGGCCGAGTATTTGTAGAGTCCTGCTCACAACCACACTTGAAGCTGTCCCTTCCACCTTTTGGTGATCAGCCGCGTCTGACCAGTGTCTGATCGCACTAGAACAAGTGAACACACTGGAACAGAACGGAAAGGTAAGGAAGGGTGGTGTGGCCGTGGCAGAGGCAGCAAGGCAAAAACAAAGAGCAGGCAGAATGTGAGAACCTATAAGGCAGTGGAGGCATCAGAGGTATCAGGTCCTCGAAGACAGAGGCACAGAGGCAAGAAGTTCCCAGACTGCTTCTGCTGTCTTCCTCCTCCAGCATCAAAACCTGTACACTGTGTATCAGATGAATTCACACACATTTCGGGAGTTTCCTGTGCTGTAAATGCTTTATGTATTTCCTCCACAGCCCCTGAAGGCTAGGTGACACAGCAGATGTTCCAAAGGTGCCCACTGCGATGGGTTCCAGCCCTTGTCCAGCTCCCTCTGTGGGGAGCCTGGGTAGCACAGGCCTTTCTGCTGCTTCGGCTTCCTTATCTCACCCATGCAGACTCGCCAGGTCCTCCATGCTCCACACTAATCGCGTCTTAAGCTGGTGTGCACTGGGATCTGCCTGCCCTGTGCCAGGGACCTGGCTGCCATCCGTATGGAATTGTTGGCCTCTCGATAGTGATGACTGAGCGTCCAGGCTGAGCCCCACATCTCTATCAGTTACTAAAGAGGCTTTGCTCGCCCCTAATAAGCTTGGCAGGATAGAGAGTGTTTCCTGTTGGCTCTGTTGGCTCCCTACCATGTCTGTCTTCCTGAGTCCTGATTTCTGGTCAGAGATCAATACGTGACGATAACAATCATAATATCCCTGTAATGTCAGCAAGGAAATTTGGGATTTGTGTAGGAACTCTTTCATAACCTCCAATTTTCCCTGGAGAGACCAGCTTTACAGATGGGGAAGCCAGACCCTAACTGGCTGAGAATTGTGAGGTGCTAAGTAGTCCTAAACGCCTACTTCTTTGCCTCCCGTTCTGCCTGCACTGGCCCAGGGCCTCACGTCCAATCAGGTCAACACATGTCATTACTCTGATGGAGGAAGACAGACGCCTGGAGAAGGCCACCACACCGTCCTCACTGGGACGGCTGGGGCTGCTGGGATACACAGGCTCTGGGGGGTTGAATTCAGGTCATCAGGCTTGTATCTCTGGGTGGCAAACTCTTTTTGTCCAGCACATGTCAGAATCCTTGCTTCTTAGCTGATGAGCGACTCTGTTCCCTTCCTATATCTCCACCGTTCTCTTCATTTCTCTCTGCTGCTTCAAAGAGGGGAGCAGGACAGGCAGAGGGCAGGGAGGGGGAGGCCGTGACAATCGCATGGCATGGCATGCGGATGACCTCGCTGATACTCTCTGAGTAAGGGAAGGCGATCGAGCTGAACTTTGCCTCAGCTTCCCCTGGGGGACGCGATGGAGAGGCAGCTCTATCTAACACAGACTTACTCTGGGATGGAGGAACCTGAGCATCAGGGGCTACCGCTGGGAAAGCTTTAGGTCAGAGGGAAGAGCTATGCCATGCGCACAAGGCATTTCCGGATGCTATTGTCCTATGCCCTGCCATGCGCACAAGGCATTTCCGGATTCTGTTGTCCATACCTTTTTTCCCTGCGTGGGTGGGGTAAGCAGCTAAGGGAGGCAAGATTTATATTGCTTCACGGTTCAAAGGGACACAGGCTGTCTCACAGAGGAGGAAGGAACAGTGCAGGAAGCTCCATGGGAGCAGAAGTATGTAGCTAGGACCCTCACATCCACTGCTAGGTGGGACAGGAAGTAGAGGGTGAACAGGAAGTAGGGAAAGCTATAAAATCTCAAGGCTCACCCTAAGGGATACACTTCCTTTCGTCAGATTTCATCTAAAGACTTTGGAGCCTGTTAAACAGACCAATAGCCGGGGATCAAGTGTTCAAACATGGAACCCATGGCGGTGGGGGCGGGTTGGTGGGACAGTCCCTCTTCAAAACACAGCACTGTCTTCTTTCTTCTTACCGCAACTGCCCTAACAGTTTATCCGTTTTGTCTTTTCAAAGAACCGGCTCTTGAATTCATTGATTTTTTTTTCATCCTGTTGTTTTTCTGCTCTCAACTTAACTTGGTTCCTTGTCTTTATTGTTTTCTCTCTCACTTACTTGGGTTTGACATATGCTTTGCTCGGTTCCCAGATGCAAAAGATCAGATTTCTGATTTGCAAGTTTTATTGCTTTCTAACAAAATATTTCATGCTACCAACCTCTCTGTTTATGTTTTGAATGAATCTCCTCTCCTCTTTGGTTAAATGCTTCCCACAAACTTTAATATAGCATACTTTTGTTTTAATTCAGCTCATAATATTCCCACTTAATTCTTATTCTTGTATTTTTTTTGTAAAATATTTGCTTTTGTTTTTAATTGTATCTGTGCATCTGTATATCTGTGTGTGGGTATGTGCATGACTGAAGGTGCCTCTGGAGACAGAAGAGGACATCAGACCCCCCCGGAATTAAAGCTATAGATGTCTGTGGACCGCCTGATATGGGTGCTCTGCAAGAGCGAAAAGCACTCTTAACCTCTGAGCCATCTCTCCAACAGTGCCTACCCTTAACAAAATTACAAGTATCTTATTCAATTTTCAAGTATTTGTAGATTGTTTCAGTGTTACTTTGTTGTTATTCTGTTTTATTATGCACAGAGAACATGCTTTGAATAAGTTATATTAAAAAAAAACTTGAAACTTTGTTCTCAGCCACAGAATGTGTTTTATCGTAGCGGATATTCCACACTCACTTGGAAAGAAGACAGACCCTGCTGGTTGGGGACAGGGTCAGATCTATCAATCAAATCTGCCTGTCCAATCGCATCCTTTAGGTCATCTCTGTCCTTGCTGTCTGTGCCGTCAACTGAACACAAGTTACAGTCATCTGACAGGAGGGAATCCCACTAGAGAAAATGTTTCCATAATACTGGGCTGTGAGCAATCCTGTGGGCATTTTATTAATTAGTGACTGATGGTGGAAGGCCTGGCCCACTGTGGGTGGTGCCATCTCTGGACTGGTGTTCCTGGATTCTATAAAAGCAGACTGAGCAACTCAGGGGGAGAAAGTCGGTAAGTAGCACCCTTCCATGGCCTCTGCATCAACTCCTGCCTCCAGGTTCCTTCCCTGTTTGAGTTCCTGTTCTGACTTTCTTTGATGATGAACAGTGATATGGAAGCCTAAGCCAAATGAACCCTTCCCTTCCCAAGTTGCTTTTGGCCTTGGTGTTTCACCGCAGCAGCTGTGACTAAAGACTCTGTCTCTATTAACTTACTCTGTCCGTTATAGAGCAGGGCCAAGAAAAATCCACTTACGGTTGTGGGTTTGATTATTAGCCCTTTTCAGGCATGTGTTTTGCTTTGTAAATTCTGGAGTTCTTTTAAATCCATGGGTATTTTATCATGCTGCCTGGATGACCAGCTGCTTCTCCATCCCTGGTCTTCATTCTTGTTATGTAGTCTACTTCATTTGATATTGCACAAGCAATCAGACTTCCTTTCCTACCACATTTGAGTCTTTTTTAATATTGTGTATATGCATGTGTGTGAATGGGGGTGTGCACACATGCCATGGTCCATGTGTGGAGGTCAGAGGACAGCCGGAGAATTGGTTCTTTCCCTCCACCATGTGGGCTGTGGGGATTAAACTCAGGCTTGGTCGCAGGTGCCTTTATAGGTTAAGCCATCTCTCTGGCCCCCTATTTGCATCTAATTTGTTCTGATCCTTTTGCTTTGGGCTTGTTTATTCACCTTAAAGTGGGTTTCTTGTTGACAGCATATAGTTGAGTTTCTGTGCTGGTGAGTTTGGACTGATGGTATTTAATACACCATTGATATGTATGTATATTATACTAGTATCACAATTTTGATTTTTGCTTATTATGCTCTCTTGATATCTCTAATTTATTTTTTAATTACTTGAAATTTTCTGTATTCTATCTTAATCTACTGATTTTGTCACTATGCCCCTTTCATGTTTTGTTTTTCTTTGCTTTTAGTAATTGGAACCCCAGCTCTCTGGGTCTCCATCCAACTGGCTTTCAGACTGGAGTGACTTTATTGACTCTGAGACTAGGCCTGCACCATTTGCCATTCTCCAGCCTGCTGTACTCACTGAATATTATAGGGCTTTGTTGGTCTTCATAATTATGTATGGTAATTCCTAAAAATAAAAATTCTCAGTAAGAACATGGACTGCTCTTTCAGAGGACCCAGGCTCCAGTCCTTACACTCACTTGGCAGCTCACAACCAGGGATTCCAAGATTTTAGCCTCCACGGGTACCCAATACATGCATTCCATAGACATACATGTAGGTAAAACACACATAAAACTTAATTTTTAAAAGTCTCTCTCCACATTGTGTGTATATAACACATACACAGCATATAAATATGTATCTGTATATATATGATGTATTTACATATCAGTTTACCCTATATGTATCCTATCGATTCTGTTCCCAGGTGATACTGGGTAGATATATATTTTGGTTCCTTGCTAGAATCTAATTGTCTACTGTAGAAACCTCACCTTTCTTGGTCATGAAGTATAGCCATGCATACATGTGTTAAAACACGCATGTGCTACCACACACACACCCTCAACCATGCCATAGCCACATGCATTACTTCAGTCAGAAACTCAGCAAAGTGAAGACAATTGTCTCCAGAGGAGTGACCAAACAGAACCTTCAGTGAGCCTGAGCCTCTTCTTCAGATGCCCCTGTCAAACATTTAGACCCCTCAAGACCTACAGCCCACCCTGAAGGATGCTGTTAGCACGGTGGCATCTAATAAAAGGAGAAAGTGTTTATCTTTTAATAGGGCCGCTTCCAGCTTAGCATCAAGACCAGAGACTTGAAGTGAAGCTGTACTTCCTTAGAGGAGCTCACACGCCTGTGCCAACGGCTCAGCGTCTCCTCAGTTGGCCCTCTGCTCCTTTTCTGAGGAATGTGCCACAAGGACCCAGTGCCCACAAGAGTTCAAAACCAGCGACATTCGCAGGCCAGGCATCCTAGTGATGTAACCACCAAGAATAGGGACGTCTCCAGGCAAGGCCCACGGTGAGGGCCAGAAAGCTGCTACTGAGGTCCAGAAAACAGACCCAACGGTGGTGCCTCTTCCAAGACAGTGTGTGACGGGCTGCCTCAAAACGAGCATTTTTGAATTTCTAACGAAAAATCACATTTTTTTGTTATTTATTTTTATGTATTTTGGTGTGTTAACATAGTTATAGTAGTAATTAGCATCTTTGTGTACTTATTGAAAACCAGCAGTAAGTCTGTGTATTTACAGAAAAACGCTGTAGACATAGATAATAGCACAATTCCATGTTTGTGAACTGACAGTTCCCTCTAAACACAGAGTGGAAATCCAGCAATTATCACTACAGCTGTTTGTTAAAGTTGACAATAGATAAATAATGACCAGAAATCAATCTTTTCATTAAAATTCAAGAAACAAAAGATATCTAAAGGAATTTCATTATTTCTTTAAGAAGTCCAGGCTGTTCCGCAGAAGGCGGCTGTACATACAGTTTCCGCTGCTGTGGTTCAAAATGGTCTCTTCCCATAGATGTGCGTCAAAATAAAAAGGGTATGTTCTCGTCAGGGTGGGAAGGCTGTGGGTCACTCTCCTGCCACAGCTCACTGCTCACCTTTCTCTGCTTGCTTTTCATGATTAGGAGCCATGTGTGCGCGTACACACACACACAGGCGTGCACAGACAGATCTATATATCACACCAAAAGATGCATTCATGCAATCTCACACACACACTCACACATATGTGCACAAACATTTGCACACATGCACACAGCTGCATTCATACAGTCTCCACCCATGCTCACACACACATGTCCACATACATTTGCACACATGCACACAACTGTATTCATACAGTCTCACACACATGCTCACACACACATGTCCACATACATTTGCACACATGCACACAGCTGCATTCATACAGTCTTACACTCATACATACCTTTGCTCATTCACAGAGAAGATGTACTATAGTCTCAGGGACTCTGATCCAAGAGCACACAGGGTTTATTTTCTCTACCCATGGGAGCAACAAGTTTGCCCTTGTCCTAGGTAACCCTACCCTTTCAAGAGTGAAAGCAAAAGGCAAAAACACAGACTTGTGTTCCAGATCTTAACTCCCGGAGCACACTGAGCTGTTATCTGCACAACTGTGTCGTGGATTTTTACCGCAGCCCCAAGGGCAAGAATCCCAAACAAAGGCAGATCACAACCCAGCAACCCAGCAAGGCATAGCTGGCCTGACGTCCCATCCTTTAGAAAGAAAAGCATCAGCGTCAGCATCCAGGCCCGAGATACCTGTGAGTATACCTGCTGATGTCCCTGGCCAATGGAGTGACCCTGACCTTAGGAAGAAAAACTGCCTGGTAAAAGGGGAATCTGGGTGGAGAAGCACACCAGCAAGGGTCCTGTATCTGCAGGGCTGTCTGTGCAAGCTGAGCAGGAGGAACAGAAGCTCAGCGCTGCCCTCCCACTTCACACCAGCCTCTGCTTGCCAGACTGGGGACAGCAGCTGTGAAACCTCAAATCATCACTGACCTCATGGCGCAGCGGTGGGTGCAGCCAGCGGGACCTGGATGGAACTGTTTTGAAGGAAGATAACTTCCTATTTGCTTACAAAAGTACTTATTAATGAAAATAACCCCAGCCGCCAGGGTGCCTTATACAAATGTCCACTTATACCTGCCAGTTGTCTGGAATCCAGCCTGCTTCCGTGGATGCGGATATATGGGAAAGCAATCTTGTGTGACACAGATGACTTTAGACCATCTGCAGCGACGTCAGAACGCTTAGGGCCCAGAGGCTGGAAGAGAGCAAAGCAGGGCAGAGATGGAACCATGTCCTCTCATTTTTGAAGCGCAAACCCCCATGACCCAGGCAGCAGTGTCTTCATAGTCCCATCTGTGCAGCCGTAACTTCAGGACGACACTGTCAACTTTTTCCTGCTCTGGAACCCAGACACTCAGAATTTAACGCCACTCTGGAACAAGGGTTTCATGAAGTTCAACATCCTGGTTCAGACAGAGCCGCGTTTCCCTGTTTAAAGAAAAAGAAAAAAAAAAGATATTTTTCAATTACCGAACTTGTTAAAAAAATCATCTTCATGCCACAGATGCAAAGTCCAAAATATTTCTGTTCCTGATTGCCAGTCTCCCTTCTCAGAGCTGGGGGAGAGAAGACAGAATAGGCAAGTCGTTCTATTGAATCAATACAGTGTATTATCACAGCAAGATCATAATTCAGGGCACAATACCTGTGTTCTCAGAGCACAGCAAGGAAGTCCGCTTGGAGACAGTCCACAGTATAGAGAGGCGCCACGGGAGACGGATGGCGATAGAGTCGCCAGGCTTGTCTTCAGGTATCAGAGCAGGGGCTGAAGTCAGCACAGAAAACTGAGGTAAGCCTCAGTCACCCTTGTAGCTCAAGGACAAACTTCCCGGGTAGGTGTGGAGGGCAGCCCTCACCTCTGTCACCAGCACCGTAGCTTAGTGACCACTGAGGTACTGAAG
Organism: Alexandromys fortis; assembly: GCF_014885135.2. Taxonomy (NCBI): domain Eukaryota; kingdom Metazoa; phylum Chordata; class Mammalia; order Rodentia; family Cricetidae; genus Alexandromys; species Alexandromys fortis. The sequence goes on along the minus strand of NW_026067909.1, from coordinate 28,724,553 downwards.
AAAGCCAGGCTTCCCTTGGGACAAGAGAAAGCTGGCTAACAGTGGCACAGTGGGAGTCACTTAGGAGGTCACTGGCAGGGTCTCTCTTTCTCTCCCCACCTCCTTCCTTCTCTCCCTTCTTCCCTCTCTGTCTCCTTCTTCTCCCCTTCTTCCTTCCCTACTCCTCTGCCTCCCCTCTCCATCTCTTTCCCTTTCTACTTTCTTCTCCCTCGCCCCTTTTCTCTCCTCTTCCTCCTTCTATCCTTCCTCTCTTTCCCTCTTTCTGGGCTCCCCTCTCTGCATACCTCCCCTGTGGCCAGTGTGCCTCCTCTGCCCTCACCTGTGGTCTCAGACTTTAATGGTCTCTTTCCCAGACATGGTCTTATGACATAAGAGACCTTGGCCACATAGGAAGGCAGTGCTTCGTACTGTGTGCACAGAATAGACAGAATTCATATGTCCTTTTAATGTGATCTTCGGGTGTATTTTGCCCTCCAGATAACCCATCTTTAGAACTTAACCTACACGGTCACTCTGCAAGAGTCCGGTACCCACTAAGGCCAGTGAAATGGCTCCCCCTAAAAGTCCCTGATACCAAGCTTTATGACATAAGTTTTATAACTGGGACCCACATGGTGGAAGGAGAGAAACCATTCTCAAGAGCTGTCCTCTGACCTCCATGTATCCAAATACCTACTCAAATGAATAAATAATATTCTTATTATTATCATTATTAGCAATCATTATTACTTTATTATTATTTTGTCTTTTTGAGACAAGGTCTCTCTTAGTAGTCCTGTCTGTCCCATGATGGGCCGTGTAGAACAGGCTGGCCTTGAAATCACAGAGATTTGCCTGCCTCAGCCTCCCAAGTACTGGGATTCAGGCATGTGCCAGCAAACGCTGTGTAATATTTTTTTAAAAGCAGACACAAAACCCAGAACAATGTGCTGTTTGCCTGCTAGCCAAGACTTCACAAACACCCAAATTATGTTTGCTCACGTGCCAGCAGGTCTCCCTTGTACTGCTAGCGAGAGCCTTCAGCCTGCTGCCATACCAAGACCTGCCCCAGACAAAGGGGCTACAGTCAGCTGCCCTGCTCATTAGTGTCTTCAAATAGGGGCCATTACCATGTCTCGGGGGGGGCAGCTTTTCTAGTCCAGGCCCTGTGAGATCCAAGTACCCAGCGTCCTCCAAGACTTTTAATTGCTGTCCAGGCCCTGTGATATCCAGGTACCCACCCTCCTCCAATGCCAGGCTACCTTCTGAAGAGCAGAACACTGCACATACCACCTGGGGGGGGGGAGCAGAGGGACTTAGGGTCTGCACAGGTCCCCACATCCCCAGTTCAGTAGAAGAGCAGAAGATAGGCTGTGGGCAGAAATAGGGACAGGGCTCTATACAGCCACTCATGTGAGTGGAACCTGGTGTTCACCCACGATGCTGTGGACAGGAAGCAGGAAGTCAACAGGTGGAGCAGGGAAGACATGGGTAATTTTTAATCACAAGTTACTGGGTGATGGACCCCATGTCTGGGTGGTGACTCACTTTCACACTCACCTGGTCAACCTCCTATGTGTCCTCGTGATCTGCCTCGTGTCTGTGAACCTGCAGGACCCAACACCTGGGCCTAGCTGGCCTCCTGTCACTCCCTACCCACATTTTAGTCAGAGCCTCATTCTCACTGTTCACACCAGAAGCTCCCCAGGCTCTCGGCCCAGTGGCTAGGCGCTCCGAGAGCCTCACAACCCTCAGGGGATCGTGGGAATCCAACGTGGGACTGGACACTGCTGTAGTCAAGGAAGGCTTCTCAGGCACAGGCTATGGCAAAATCTAATCTCAGGGACACAGAGTTGTCTGCATGGTCCTCAGGGAGCTGTTAATTTTAATTAAAGCTGCTAAATGCAGGACCAGAGAAACTAAGGTTAAGACAGAACGTGGCTGTAGCTCATCTGCCTCCTGCATGCCACTGGTGTGGGGCCAGCTGTGGGTCAAGGGCCTTCTGAAAGGGTTTCCAGCCCAGGTCATCTTCCCCCAGAAGAAAGAGGCACCATTGAAAACAAGGTCTTCACTTGTTCTCAGCCCCTCGTCTCCGTGTATCTGCCCTCCCTCCATCTCTCCTCCCTCCTCTCTCCTCAGGGTCCACTGCGCTCTTTGTTCCAGATGTCCACCTCCCAAGTTACAGCTAAACTGCTCCCAAGGCGTGTCCTACAGGAGAAACTGGGACTTAGAGATCAGCCAGGGATGTGTGTTTCCACCACCTCTTCCTTCTCCTCCTCTACCCTCTCCCACCCTGTCTCCCTCCTTCCTTTCCTCCTCATCTTCCATCCCCTCCTCTCTCTTCCTCCTTTCTCTTCTCCTCTGCCCCGCCCCCAACCCTCACCCCCAGAATTGTCAAGCTCTGGCCCTGGAAAGCATTTACTTAACTGAAATAAATACTTGTGCTGGTTGGATATAAGTGAGACCCATTTGGAGAAACTGAGGCTGTGCCCTGGGGTCAGGAGGACAAAATCAGGAAGCCTGTGATGCCCCTAAAAGCCATGTTAAAACTAGCACACTGGGGTGTCTTGGGGCTGCCATCCAAGACAGTGAAGAGAAGGCTTCCAGGGCCACCATGGTTGCAGGCACAGGGGAGCACACTGCTTCCCAGAGGTTAATCTCCGTTCTTGGAGCTGTGTTCACGTTCATCTGTAAGAGGCATGTTACTGGAAACCTGGTATCTGGAGCGGAAGATCCCCAACCCATCTCTGGCATTTTCGGGGGCTTTAATTCAATTAACTTTAAAAGGCCCAGAGCATATTGGTAAAAGGCACTCCCTGGTTGCAGGCACAGGACTATTAAGAACCTGCCCAATTATGGGGGAGGGGCGACCCCTCGCACCTGGTAATTAAAATTGCTAATCACCAGCAATTATCCAGCTGAGCCTGGGCAGGGGAGAGACCATTTGACCCTTTACCCATCGAGGGAACAATGTTTGCAGTCCATTGCCAGGCGCTCGGCAAAGCTGTCCCCAGCCCCTGCCTATTAAGTGCCTCTAATAGGAAATCAACAAAAGAGCCTCGACATCTGCAGGACGACCCGGGCCCCAGGTCTGAGAGCACAGGTGCCGGCCATGGGGCTGCCAGAGAGCGGAGAGCAGGGAAATGTGAGTGTAATTAAAGGAGCTGTACTCTGCAGAGCTGGCAGCCCAGGCCCAGCCCGCCAGGACCGCTGGTAATTAGGTTCCACCATTGGGGAGAGCCAAACAGGGAGGTGCCCTTTGTCATCAAGCCTGGGATGGGGGCTTTTTTTTTTATCTTTTTCTTTTTAATGAATCTTCTCCCTGCTCCGGCATAAATGAAAGATGTCTTTTTAAAAAGAAGTCTGCTGAGAGGGCCTTAAGTGTGCAGCCTTTTGTGTGCAGCGAGGTAGGGTGAGTTCCTGGGAGGGGAGGGAGGTGGCAGGGAGGTTCACAGAAGGGACAACCACGACCTGTTCCTGGGACAGGTTCCCACAGGGTTGCTTTCTGGGAACTCCCAGGTCTAGCACCGCTGTTAGCCCTGTCAGGACAGCTCACACCTCTAACCCCAGCACACAGAACAATAAAGGGTCAGCTTCAGCTACCTAGGAAGTTGGAGGCCCAACTGTACCATGAAACCCAGTTTCAACGAACAAACGAATGAATGAATGACTCCCTTGACCCATTCCTCAGATTCATAGACTCTCCTGACTTTTAAGGATAGTCTAAGTTTAGAAGCACGCCCTGGGTTATTAACTTCTTTGCATCTAAAAACAATGCCAAGGAATTGATTGACGTAGAAAGAAGAAGGACAGCTATGCACATGGCCTGCAGAACAGCCAAGGCAGCTGGGTCAAGAGGCAGGTGGGTCAGGAAAACCCCACTCTGACGAGTGGGACCACCATGCCCGGTCCTGGGTGTTTTATGGAAAGCAAAAAGACCTGAGTTTCGTTGCTGTTTTTAAGCATGTGTTCTAGGGCCAGAGATGTAGCTCAGTAGATAAGAATACCTGCTCAGCGTGCGTGCACAAAGCCCTGGGTTTCACCCCCAGGGTTCCATCCCCAACACCGTGTAAGCCTGGCATAGTGGTGCATGCCCGCAATCCTAGTAGTCAAGAGGTAGAGGCAGGAGAATCCCAAGTTCAAGGTTATCCTCAGCTACATAGTGAGTTGGAGGCCAGCCTGGGATACAAGAGAACCTGTCTCAAAAATAAATCGATAGAAACTGGGCATAAAAAGAACCTGTCTTCTAGGAGCTGGGCAGGTGGCACACGGCTCTAGTCTCAGTACTCAAAAGGCAGAGGCAGGAGCATCAGATTGGGTTGGATTGAGAAAGGCAAAAACAATATGGTTCTTCTCAAGCATGGTTTCAAGATTTAACATAGATGCATAAAATCATGTGTGCATATATAACACAGAATAGTCTAAGGAGATAAGACTGACATGGAGGAGGAGCAAGCAAAGGCTTGTCGGAGGTTATTGGTGGGAATGTGTTCAGCATATAATATACACTGGTAGGGCAATTTAGAAATTGATTTGGGGCTGGAGAGATGACTGAGAGGTTAAGAGGACTTGCTGCTCTTTCAGAGGACCAAGAGGGAGGAAGAGGAGAAGCAGAAGCAGGTTGGCAAAAACAGTAAAAGTTCCAAGTCTCATTCCCAGCATGTGAGTCTTGGCGGAACAGGATCTCTGGGCATAGGCTGTGCCCTCACGCTCATCTGGGCTGCCTTGGTGAAGGTTCCGCTGGCAGAAGTTCAGGGTCTTCATCGTATCTTGCTAGGGTGTGCTGCATTTGCCCCTCAGACCGGCTCCACCTACTTAGGCAGCCATCATAAGCCAGATGGTTCCTTTTCAGAGGTGCTTTGACCCGGCTTAGGTCAGATACAAATGGAGAGAAAATATGAGCACCCTGCTAACGCTTGCTAGTCTAGCTGTCCCTCCAGATGATCAAGCTCCCCGAAGGACACCCAAACTAGAAATGTGGAGTATGAAATTACCAAAGAGCCAAGCTGGCCTGCAAGGTTGTGCAGCCGATGGGCTATGGAATAGTCATGAAAAATCCACTCAGGGTTTTGGGTGAGGAAAACAAACCTAAGCTGCAGGGACTGAGATAAGGCCTGGATGGCATGGAAAATTGTTCCCTCAAATGGAGGGTCACGTGTTAGCGTCCTTAAATTGTTCTCTGCAGCCGGGCGGTGGTGGCGCATGCCTTTAATCCCAGCATGGGAGGCAGAGGCAGGCGGATCTCTGTGAGTTCGAGGCCAGCCTGGTCTACAAGAGCTAGTTCCAGGACAGCAACCAAAAAGCTACAGAGAAACCCTATCTCGAAAAATCAAAAAAAAAAAATTGTTCTCTGCACTCAGTCAGCTTGCTTGCCTTTCAGGTCAGTGTCTGGCTTTGCAAAGTCATGAAGTAAGCGGCCTCATTTTGACTGCTCTCAGTTTACAGTGTTCCCATTATCAGATGAGAATGTTCATATAATATAGTATAGATCTGTGTTCCTTGGGAAAAAATGAAATTGTAATCTCTATATATTCCCCCCAGGTTTGGGATGTAGCTGATGGGGATATCACTTGTCTAGCCTGCCCAAGGCCCCAGCTTCCACCCCAGTACCACATAGAGAAAGAAAAGCACCTCTGCTGCATAGCCAGGTATGACTATGTCCGGGGTGGGGGAAGGAGGCCAGGGCTGAGTTACCAGCTAAACTGGCCACATTTTCACAGATGGGCTTCAGACACAGACAGTAGAGTTCCTCCCGAGATGATAGCATCAGTCTTTCCCATAAGAGCAATTGAAACAGGAATGGCTGTCAGTGCTGAAACTAGAACTTTCAAGGTCACATATGGATCTATTACCCAAAACCTGGCAAATTAATTCCTATAGGCTTTCACAGCAAGGCAAAGGTGATGACAATGGATGACTTTTAGTATTGCATAGCAGAACACACCGATATTTGGAAACCCTGCATAGCCCAGCTTCTCCATATCTAAGATGGCAACAATAACAAGGTAAGAAATTATCTCAGATACAATACAGTGTTAGATTCTGTCCCAGTTGGGGTTTTACTGCTGTGAAGAGACACCGTGACCATAGCAACTCTTAAAAAGGGAAACATTTAATTGGGGTTGGCCTACAATTCAGAGATTCAGTCCATTTTCTCCATGGTGGGAAAGCACGGTGGCATGCAGCCAGACATGGTGCTGGAGAAGGAGCTGAGGGTTCTACATCCTGATCTGCAGGCCGCAGGCTATGTACTGAGGCACATTGGCCAGGCTCCAGATCCTGAGGCCTTAAAGCCCGCCCCCTAGTGACACACTTCCTCCAACAAGGCCACACCTCCTAATAATAGTGCCACTCCCTATGGGCCTATGGGCCCATTTCTACTCAAACCACCACAGACTCTGCAGTAGCTGTCCTCTCAGAAGTCAGCACTATGACACTTTGTTGTCCCACTGAGGAAATGCTTCTCTAAATGAAGCAATGTCACGAATCTGCTCACATTCCTCAACCAGAAGAGGGCACAGACTCTGTCTGACTTCTACAACTCAGAAACTTCATACATTTCATACACTTCAGAACTTCTACAACTTTATACAACTCAGAAACAAAGGAAACTTAACAGGACTAACAGAGCTTAGAAGCTTCAAAGGTACACGAGGCTCCTTCCTGAGATCGTGTAGGACACGAGCAGTTTCAGAGTTCCAGGGAGCCGACTGAAAGTTGTTCAAGAGACAGCAGGGAGGCATCTTGAGTGAGTCACGGCAATCCTGCAAGTAAGCAAGACACAGGTGGGCTCAGCTTTTGGTCTGTCATTGTTGCCCTAGCTGAGGGAGATGGACATTTAGTCACCTTCCACCAGGAAAAGCCACACAACAGAGAGCCATGATGAAGATCACCCAGCCGCTGTCCCTGGCTGACTTCCCTACACCGCATTGCCACAAACCTCGGCCAGGACCCCGTACCTCTGCGGTCTTCTCATCTTCAGCAGCGCAAACCTTTTGCAGGATTGTTATAATCATTATGAAGCCAGCATGGAAGGGAGCTAACACAGCGGTTTGCGCTCTAGGATGTTCAGCAAACAATGGTTAGAGATAGTCTACAGCTGTCCAGATAGCTCCTGGCACAAGAGTCGAAATAACTGTCCGCCCAAGTCCTTACACCTACTAATCCACCTATGCATCTGCTCCCCAACTATCTGTCATTTACATGTCTGCATTTGTATAACTATCCCCCGTCATCTATTAACTGCCATCTATGTATATACCGTCTGTCATCTGTCTAGAACCTTCTTACCAACTATCTGCCCCTTTCTGTAAGGGTAACCTCTGAGCTATTGAAAAACGCAGCCCTAGGTTAAAAGCAGGGAATTTTCTAGAGTGTTAGCTCCTTTGTACTATGCCATAGTTTCCTTCCTAGGCAGATGTCCTTTCCTTTTTGTTTTGCACATTTTATCGAGAACTTCTCTAGTTTACCATTCGGAAAGAATGCGACCTTTGCTGCTCTGTTAAGTGTCCTTGAGAACATCCCTTTCTTGGGGGCCAGAGAGATGGCTCCATCATTAAGAGTACTGACTGCTTTTATAAAGGACCCCGGTTCAGTTCCCAGCATGCACACTGTGGTTCGCAACTGTTCCTAACTTTGGTTCCAGGGGATCCAATGCCCACTTCTGGCTTCAGCTGGTACTACATGATGTTCACATACCTACATGCAGACAAAACAGTCATACACATAAAATAAAAATAAATAACTCTCAAAAACCATTCTTTTCTCTTCTTTCTCTTCAGGTGCAGCTTCTAAGCCACGACCTGGAATAAGTCATGCACGCATCCTTGTGTCTAAAGAACAGATCCTGCCCTTGAACTTCCCCAACATCCATCCTTGCCCATTGTTCCTCTTTGCTCTGCAAAGCAGTTCAGGGCGACCAGAGCCCCATCTCAAAATCCCAGTAGAGAAGCACAAGGTGAGGCACCTGTGTGTATTCTGGGTTCTGACAAACACCAGAGCACACAGCTGCATCTTCAGGGATGGACTCCTGACTCAGAGGGCTCAGGGCTCTCATCAGCTGCCTTCCAGAACAGGGTCCTCAGAGTACAGATGCATCAGGTGGGTCTTCCACAAAGTGCTGGGTCCCCAAAGGAAGTACACAGACTTGTCACTGTTGTGAGAAAGGGTCTCCAGATCAGTTCAGAGAGTAACGACCTCCTCTGATGAGCACCCATGGGCCAGACGTGACTGCCCCAGACCAGAGATATTGGCTGTTGCCAACGCCAAGCCATGTGCCCTCCTCTTCCCCGGACCCTGTGAAAGTGATGGAAGAACCACATCATGCCCCAGTTTGACCCCTCCCTTCGGCAGTGATGGCTAATTAGAAAATCTCCTACAGTGTACCAACTTTTGAAAAAAAAATTTTAAAAGGAATGATGTTCACAGCCCTCGCCAGTTGCCCATGGCATGTAGCCCTCTCCATTCCCAACTTGGGCCCTTGACCAACACACTTGTCTACTCCTGGGGAGTCTCCTCAGGCCAATTGTGAACCAACAGTGTATCATTTCCAACTCATTGGCTGGCCGTTGCCCTCTATTGCTCTGGGATCCGCAAGGCCTGCGGTGAGCTGATCATCTAATCTTCGGGAATTTTTAATTGTGGTAAAACCCACTAACAAAACTTAGCACTGTGCCTGTTTTTAGACACCTTGCTCAGGATGGCTGTCCCCTAGGGGTCCTCCAGACTTGATCTTGCAGAAGTGAAGCTGTCCCCATTGAACGTTGTCTTCCTGCCAAGCCTGGTAGCCACACTGGGCTTTGAGTTTGTAAGTATCAGTTATACATTGTTACAAATAAATAACTCTTAAAAACCATTCCTTTATTTTTCCTTTTCTTCTGATGTAGACTTTTAAACTATGATCTAGAACAAGACATGCACACATCTTTGTGTCCAATGACCAAATCCTGGAGCTCCCCCAGCAGCACGCTTGTCTGTTCGGGGAGGCTCCTCAGGCCAATTGTGAGCCAACAGTGTAATTCCAGATCGCTGGCTGGACACAGAAAGACAAAATCATGACTCAAGGAATCAGAGCTAAAATGAAGAACAAGTCTCTGTGTGCCCCACATTAAGGGACATACACATCCATGTGTACCACCACGGCCAGGTTCAAAAGTCATCCTTGGAGAATTTTATTCTTCCATGACCATTGCTGCTGATCTCTTGTTCAGAAGGAAAGAATAGTTAGGACATTGTGTTTCCCCCTTGTTCTGTTGCTGTCCCCTCAGTTTTGACTGTGCATCCCCAGCAGAGGCCTGGCAAGCAGCACCAAGTCTTCAGGGCGTGGTCGCACACACCAAAATCTCACAGTCCTACTGCCCCAGGCCCTTCTCACAGCCAGGATCTATAAAGAGTTTGGGAGGCACAGCTCTACAGACAGGGGAAGGCTGGTCAAGCCAGGCATTCAGATTGTGCCAGGAGTTGTTACATTGGATGATACCTGGCCACATCCACCAGATCCCAGAGAAGACCCCAGCAACAGCATCCTTTCTTCCCCACAGAAACCATGGTAAGCGACAGGGTCCCTGGTGACTGCACTTCTGCTGGGATACAAGGTGAGTTCCAAGGCCACAGAAACAGGCCCCTTCTGGGGAGGCTGGGGCATGGCGCCCTCCTCTGGCGGTGTAGCCCTGCCATCTGTCATCAAGGGCTACAGAGAAGCCACCCTCCACCCTAAGCTGGGGGAGCTGGAGGCAATTACCTGTGATTGATAGCGCTAAATATGAAACCACATGTACCTCATCCGGGAAGCATGGAATCAGAGGTACATTGTTAGTGGAGGAGATGAATGGAACCCAAGATAACCTTGGCAAATTAGACACATGTTAGCATGGAGCTTTGTCAGTAAGCAGGCTATAAATTACAGACATATTGTAAGTCCATAAACTCTTCTAATGAGTTGAATGGCAGCGGTAATCCAGAGCGGAACATACCGCTTAACCTTCCCCAGAAGTTAGCCCTGGGGCCCTAGCAGGCAGCCAGCTGACGCTCTGTGCGAGAGTCTTTAATGCTTCCTCGGAGAGCTTGCACCGCAAGACAAAATAGGCAACTTCTTGGTGCTTTCTGTGATTTTGGAAGCAAAAGAGCCCATGTGCGATGCCATCATTTCATAGTTCATTTTCGAGGGTCTCCCCGGGAGGTAACCATCATTATCCTTCTCCTTTCTCTGCATTGACCCTGTTGACCCTGCATGGAAGCCCTGAGTTTCTCTGGGGCATGCATTTCTGGATGGTTACTGGACACCGTGATGGGGGGACGGGGATGCAAGGCTGTGGCAAAAGGCTCTGCACCCTAAACCAGGAGGGCAGCTGTGGTTCCAGGCGCAGGCATGAAGCCATAAGCAAACAGGAGATGTGAGGAACAATTTAGAGGCTTCTGGGTCCTTTCTGGCAAATGAAGGACACGGTGGCAGCTAAAGCATCTCCCCCGATTCACTGCGCAGTCTAGCTGACTCATGTGGAGGAATAACCGACCCCTCTGGGTTGGTCAAAAGCAAACTTTAAGTTCAAATGGGAACATTAAAGGTATATACTGTTATATAATATGCTATTATGTGAACTGTTTCGGTGCAGTAAAGAGCATTCTTTGCTTCTTATTCAAATGGAGGCAGAGCAGGCCAGAGCCAATGAATATATAATTATCATACAACTCAGGTACAGCCATTGGTACCAGTGTTAGAAAGCTAGAATTTTGCAAATGAATTGTCCTTGTATATGTGTGTTTTCTCTTCTAAGGGGTCTGCTAATTCTGGGTGTTAGATAGGAGCGTGGTAGACATAATATTTGTTTGACTGCGGGTGCACCCATCTCTGCCCACCAAAGACCTACAGCTCACAACTTCTGCCTGATGGGGCCGATCTAAAAAGAGCTTTCTCTGGCTGTAGAAGCGGGTGTTTAGAGACATCACTGTTGAAATGAACCACAGTGTTTCCTACACCGATGGGAAAATGAGTAACCACAACCCAGCTTTACACCTGGAAAATGATCTTCAGGACTCGGAAGGAAAACGCCCTAAAGCCAGCCATTTCATTAACTCACACGTGGTGGCCATTAGGGAATCTGAGCGACTTACTTTTGAAAATCTCATCTAAGAGTTATGAATGAGAGAGCGAGGGCTCTGCCCTAAATGGGACTGTCTCTCACGGGCTTAGGCTTAGAGAACACAGAGGAGGAAAGAATGTAAGAGCTGGAGGAGGAGGAGGACGGGGAGGATGGGGAGGATGGGGAGGATGGGGAGGATGGGGAGGATGGGGAGGATGGGAGGATGTTCTCCGGGGCAGAACAACCACAGGATCCGACATCCCCTCCTTGGCAGGACCACAGAATCTGACATCCCCTCCCTAGCAGGATCACAGGATCCAGATATCCCCTCCTGGGCAGGACCGCAGGATTCAACATTCCCTCCCTGGCAGAACCACAGGATCTGACATTCCCTCCCTGGCAGGCAGACTGTCTGTCTAACATCACTGAGTTCAGGACCACACTGAGTCATTGCTCACTCCTCAGGCACAGGGAAGATGTGCTGGAGGTGGGATTGGACCCTCCCAAGGGCTGTCCTTGGCTATCTTGGTCCTGACCACCCTGCTGTGATCACAGGAACATTTCCTCTGCCTCCTTCCACCTGGTGGCCTCTGGGCCACATCCAAGCCAAAGCAGCCAGGACAGGGAGCCCCTATGGCACTCCAACCCAGTCTTGTCTCCTTATCTCTTGGTTGTTCCGCACATATGACACCATCTACTCAACGTGTCCTACTCCTAAGAGAAAGCCCTCATGTATAGACCAAGCTGCCTTGGACTGTCGCCAGCCATATGGCAGCACCTCACAGCCAACTCCCATACATACTGTAGCTTGGACCATAAGACGACCATATCACCAGCGCAGCAGACCCACCTGCTCTGTACTTGGATAGACTCACGGGGGCAGCGAGAAGGGCAGTGACATGCTTCAAACGCTCTTCCATCCCCTTTACCCAGGTTCACAAATGACTAGGAGCATCAGAGTTCATGGCTCAAAATCATGACACACTTCTGCCTCTCACGCACCTGGATTCAGTTCAGTGGTTTAGTGGTTGAGGAGTCCCTGTCACCTGTCAGGGATGAGCTGGGATGGCCATAGGAGTGCTCCCCATCATTCAGTCCCTACTACCCTCATCTGTCCGTCTGTTTGTCTGTCTAAAGGACAGAAGTATTTACTCCTTGCTGTGGTTCAGTGCATGCTTGCATGTTGCTTGCTTGTTTGCATGCTTAGTCTCTGAGGCCCTGTGAGCTGTGGGTTGTGGAGATGCGGGCTGCCGCTCAGGTGGATAAGAGCCCGGCTGGAACTATCCCCTACCTGCCACGAGCGTAGAGGCGACAGAGGTGGCAACTCTAACCAAGCATGCTGAGTGTTCTTCTGCCCTCTGAGTCTCCCACTACCCCAGCAGGGTATCCGATGTGGCTCTGTAATAAGCCTGCAAGGCAGAAAAATCTGGAAAAATTTCGGGTGTTGCACCCAAGTTTAAGAAAGTGTCCACCGCCTCTTGATGGGGACCCCATCAATGCAAAAGCCACTGACGGTTGGCTTCTCAAAGAGCAACAGGGCACAGGAGGATGGGGCAGCTCAGGTGCTTGGAAAGTGGGCCGTCCTCATGCAGCAGCATCTGTCACACCCACAGGGCACATTGGGATGTCTGAGTTCAAGGTGGTGGAGTAGCTCACACATCGGAGGAGACAGAAGCATTCTGGAAATGTGAAGTCCTGCTGTGAGGTGGATGGGGATCTGGCCACAGTGGAGTCCACAGCTCCTGAGTCCCACTCCCGGAATAGGAAGACCCTCACAGTGAAGCAGTCTCCTCACACCAGGGTGACACCAGGGATGCCAGAAATGTTTCCAGGAGTGCCCACAGCCACTAGCCCTTCCTCAGAACGACCCTCGAGGCAACACGCTGCTCACATCTGCCAAAGACAAGTCTTCTTTGTTACCAGAAGAGCTCTGACACATGGTCTAAGTAGCTCCTAGATTTCTAGCCACACAGTGAGTGCCTGTAAATCAACACCAGTTGGTTCTCTCTTTCCTCAGAATCTAACAGAAACAGTTTGTCATTTAGGAAAATCACAGCTTAGCCAAGAAAAGTCATCCATGCCTGAATATCTGACATATGGACACCCCTGCAGCTGTATCTATGTGGAGATATTACATATGTCCACATATGTGGCCTCCTGAGGGACCCTTACACCTCACTATGTGTGTAAGAACACAGTCTGCGAATCGCTCATATGACACAAAGTGCCAGTGACGGTCAGCAAGCGTGGCCTTTACTTACTTAAATTATAATCTTCTGGATGCCTGTGGCTATAGTGGATGCTTGCATGCTGAAACACGCATTGTTTTAGAATTCATTTTTATTACTGTTTATTTGGGTTACCTTCCCATGTTAATTTTAAAGCATTTTCAGGTGTGTTGACGAGTTAACCAGGTAAAGGGAATTGTGACATTTGTGAATGACAGTGGTGGCGTCTGTGTGGGACACGGCCCGTGTGTCAGTCACCTTTCTGTTGCTATGATGGCATGACCAAGGCAGCCTATAGGAGGGAGGGTTTATCTAGACTTAAGGTCCCAGAGGGATCAGAGTCCAGCACCATCGAGGCAGGGAAGTTTGACAGAAGCAGGGTGTGGTTGGCTGGAACAGCTGAGAGCTGACATCTGGAGCCAGAAGTAGGAAAGTGGGAAACACACACGCCTGTGTGCATGCACACACAGAAAGAGAGAGAGAGAGAGAGAGAGAGAGAGAGAGAGAGAGAGAGAGAGAGAGAGAGAGAGAATAGTGAGTCTTTTGAGACCTCAAAGCCTGCCCCCAATGACACACTTCCTGCAGCAAGGCCATACCTCCTAAACCTCACCAAACAACGCCATGAACTGGGGACCAAGTATTCAAATGCCTGAGAACATCTCATTCAAACCATCACATCTGGAAACTGCAGCTTCGGAGGGCAAGGGAAGTGCTCCATATCTCTCCAGGAAACCCAGGCTCCTGGTGACAAATGCACAAACAGCCCCTCAGCTGAGGCGATGGGGTACCCACAACTCCCTCATGTACCAGCTCCACAGAGCCGGCAAGTTCCTGTGCTCTGACGTCACCATCTAAACAAAGCAAATACCCAGGAGTTTGACTTTTAGCACAAGCACCGTGAGGACAGGGCACTCTTGGAGACGTGGAAGGAGAATTGGCCTAGGGTCTTTATCCATGGAATCACGGAGCATCCCTGAGATGCCCTGCATCACAGCATGAGGACCAGGGGCTTTCCGAGAGGGTACCAAGCCTGATGCATCATATCAACACACTTGTTTTCCCCAAAGAATTAGCGCTATTTCAGAAACTCATGTTGGGCAGCCCTCTAAAGTATGCTGCTGCCTCTCCCAACTCGCGTGGGGCAGGAGGATCCCGCCTGGCCACCAGAGCCCGTTGTGCAAAGACGTAGATCCAGTTTTCAGAAGACTAAAACCTTCAGATGCTTTCAGGTGACTCATGTCTGTGGGTGAGAAGACAGAAAGGATAGAAGGAGCGGACTCCCCAAGAATACAAATAGGCCCCTTTGTGAGCTCCGGCAGGGCAGTCGTGAATGTGCACCCTGAGGCCTTCCCAGATGGGGCGTCAGGACAGGTTAAAGCACTCTGCATTCCTTAGGTCAGCTGAAGAAGCAACAGGCTCAGCAGAAACCAGTTACTCCCGGAGTAAGAGCTTGTAAAAGACCAGTCATGTAAGACCAGGCCTGCTGTAAGGTTCCTCTCTGCAGGTATCCAGGGTGGGGTCATAGGGAAAGGGACCCCAGGTCCTCAGGGTGGGGGGGGTAGCCACTTGAAGTAGTTACCAAAGCCGAGACAAGACGCCACCTAGAGGTCTGAGGTCTGTGCCCCGGAGGTGGGAAGAATGGCCATGGGGACAGCGAAGCTCCGTTTGTATATGTCAGAGTATATGGGGAGCAGCCTGGCTCACTGTACAGCCAGAATAGCATCCTTCAAGTGGCGCTGACTAGGGCCCCACCTTCTGAGGACCCCACCTTCTGTGGCCCTCTCCCAGGCCCCCGAGGCCCAGGTCTCCCGAAGACTATAGGAAGAAGGCATTCAGTTCCTCCTTTGAGTTTGGCCCTGGATAAAAACTCCGAGTTCAGCATCAACACCCACCTCCAGCCCTGCTGACATTCCCTGGGCTACTCGGTAGAACCATGAAGCAGCAAGTTTCACTACCTTCCCTTAACCTTCCTTACCCCATCGCCTTTGAGGGGCCTCGTTTCTGCACGCCTCCATCATCTGAGGGTGCTACTGTCTCATCAGACAAGAGGGGGTCCATTCAAAGATGCTATGAAGGTATAGACTGGTGGTTCTCACCCTATGGGCTGGGACCCCTTCAGGGTCACCCAAGATCATCAGAAAACACAGACATTTACATTACAATTCATGGCAGCAGCAAAATGACAGTTTTGAAGTAGCAATGGAAATAAGATTATGGTTGGGGTCAGCATAGGACAAAGATCTGTGTTAAAGGGCCGCAGCATTAGCAAGGTGGAGAAACACTGGCCTAGAGGTCCTGGATGCCTGGTATGGCATATCATCATCATAATAAATTTGTATGGTAGAAAACAATGTCTGAAAAGAGCCCAGAACAAACTGATGGCATTTAATTCTTTTTAAAGCAAAATAAGGTTTGAAAACTTGGGAATTTTTTTTTAAAAAAAATCATTTACACCAGTTTGAGTTTCAGCAGGTTTATCTCCTTATGTCATTTCTCTCCCTAAGGACAGGTCTGTACAGCACAGAACCACGCTGGCCATCTGCAGAGGACACACACCTTCCCTCTGAACAAAGGCAAGCAACACACGTACTTTGAACACTTGCCCTGCCCGGGCCAGAGCTGCGTTAAGCCTGGTTCCAGCATGAAGAATGGTGACACTTTGAAGACCAAAATTAATTTTTAAAATTGCGTGCAATTAGTCCAAATAAAGGTGAATGAGGACATGCAAAGCTCGGCCTTGGGTTTCCTGTAGCCTTAGCATCCCAGGTCCTGCCCAAGTAGGCTCGGGAGCAAGATCCCAGGCTCTATGCAAGCACTGACACTTGGCCTTGGTCTGTATCCTGCTAAGCCTTGGGCACCGATGAGATCTTGAAATGAAATTAACCTGGTGTTCCCCATCCCACTGGGATAGGGTCAGCTCTACCACTCCGGTCTAAATGGCTTCCTCACTACAAAGCTCCAATTGAATAGCCATCTCCAAGATGGAATTAAATCTGCTAGTGTAAATCGATGGAAAGGAAATCAGAACCCCAAGGCTGGCTTGTTTTTACAAATCACCCTGGGCAAGACAAGTTTGCGTGGAGCCTGTTGCCCACCTGGAGACTTCCAGCTCCACGTGGCAGGGTCAGGTGCACTAGTGGAGGAAGCAGACTTCCAGAGCAGAGGGCAAAGGTAAGGTTTATTACGATGGAATTGCAGTCTGGCCTGCTCCCCTCCCAGAGTGCCCAGACATCAGAATGAAGAAACAGCCTCATTGGCTGTCCAATTTCAAATGAAGATGCTAGGGATGTGACTGTCCCCAGGCCCCCTTGCCTCATACCTTTGCCTGTGTGAGGTTTAAGTACACAGAGCCCTTAGCCCCACCCAGACAGTGAGACAGCCCAAAGGAAACTGTAGAAGCGTGGCGTGGCGTTGGATGCAACAACGTTAGGAGCTGGCTTCTGTGTGCGCAGCAGGATGCAGCAAACCTGTGGGACCCTCAGCGGCTTGTGTTACACTCTCTCCTTCCCTTTTCCTTCAGACCTGCCCATCCTACACACACACACACGTACACACACACACACACACACACACACACTACCATGGAAACCCATTTCCTAAGTTAATTCCTCCTTTAACATCAAGGCTGACCCATTATTGATTGCTAGCTTTTCCCAAAGCGTATAATTTCTGTTTTGTGTATTTGTGTGTCTGTGTGTATAGATGTTCAAACGTGTGCAGGCACGTGTGTGTATAGAGATCCAAAGTTGCTCTCAATTCCCTTCTTCAGTTTTTCTCCACTTTTTAAAAAACTGAGTAAGGTGTCTCACTGAACCCAGAGTGCACTGATTCCAGCTGGTCTAGCTAACCAGCTTATACCAGGGAATCCCTAACCACTGTTTATCAAATGTCCCACCTGGGCAGGTTTTACCTGGGTTCTGGGGTTCCAAACTGCAGCCCTCTCACTGGCAAGACAATGTTCTATCCACTGAGCATGTGGCTTTCAAGTGGCCCCACACAAACAACTATTTCAAGCAAGGGAAAAAGCCTAATTAATGGTGAAACTTGAGCCACCTGAGCCAACGAAAAAGGCCGGGTCTCAAAGAGCTGCGTACTGTGTCGACATCTATGGTTGGTTCTGTGAACTGCAGAGTCCCAGCTGAGTTTGCAGTCAGGTCAGCAGGAGCCAGGGCGGACAATTCTAAACACATTGCTGGCACCTCCCAGGCAGCCCTCTAGTTCTTCTGCAGTGTTGTAGGAATAGGTTCTCTGGATGCTCAAGGATAAATGGGTGATACTGGACATGGCTTCAGGAAGAAGGGAGCACAGAACCACCCCGTCATCCTGCGAGGTTAGCCTCTGCTCCCCATGAGACTCTCCCAAGCTCCTCTAGGGACCATTTGAGTCACTGGGAACAACCTTTGACCTAGAGAGGAAAAGAGCAGCTTCTACCTCTTCCCTGTAGCCCTGGAGTTGGGTGACGTCACCCGAGGATCGGGAGGGGAGATGAAAGGAACTGAGATGCCAGGCAAGAAAGAAAGGGTATGAAATATGCACATGTATGTGTGCCTGTGACATGTGCATGTGTGTGTTTGCACATGCATACCCATGCATGTATGAATGCACATGTGTGTATATGTATGGAAAAGTCTGTGTGCATGCACATGTGTATACATATTGTGAGTATCTATGCCTGTGTATGTATGAATGACCATGTGTGTTTGTATGTCTGTGTATGTGACAAATGACTGGCTCTCCGTGTTTTGAAATATAAGATGTTTGGGACACTGTTCTCCCTCTGGGGTTGGAATCATTGTGTCATGAGAACTCCAACAAACTTGTCATCTCTTCCATGACAACTTCAAGTAGGACACATCCCATGTAAGGTGAGGGTCTCTTTAAGTGTGACATAAAACTTTAGTCCCAGTTGGCATGCCTTAGTCCAAGCTCCCTTCCGCCGGTGAGGCTCGGCCTGCGGGCACACACAGCTCGGCCTCCTCTTTGCCCCGCACACTTCCAGCACCTTTGTTCTAAGTTTTAAAGAGCCCTGACTAATTCACTTTAGTGGAAAGCTAATCCTACACTGGAAGGCTAAGTATAAAACAAGTGACGTTCTCAGGGGTGACAGAGTGAGCAGGGAGGGAACATTAAGTCTCATTAGCTGCGTGCTGCCACGTTAACTACGGGGTGCAACACCAATTTTCTCTTCTTTGTCACTTGCCAACACTAACCCCCTTCACAGAGCAGTCTGGCAAGGAGAGGCCCTCGGCAGCTGCTCACCCTGCTCTGCCCTGAGGGGGCCCCTGAGCTTCGCTTCTGTGGCCATGAGCCCCAGTCAGGGTAGCCACTCTGAACCAGCCACTGCCAGATCTGCTTGTCCAGGAAATGGTCACACGTTGTATGGGGAAAGGAAACCCACTGTAAGGTGTGGATTTAAATTTATAATGTTCTTCAGGGGCTGGAGAGGTGGCTTAGCAGCTAACTGCTTGCTGCGCTCACAGAGGAGCCAGGTTTGGTTTTCAGCATCTATGTTGGGTAGCTCATAACTGCCTAGATCTATGGGCCCCCTCTTCTGGCCTTCTTGGGCTTCTGATGTACACAAACTCATTCAGGCTCACACACATACACGTAAATAAAAATCAAACCTTAAAAATGTCACACATTGAGTATACGTGTGTTCTTGTGTGTGCAAGGGCACATACGTGTATGCATGTGCATGTGGAGATCAGATTCAGCATCAGGTGTAGGGCTTTAGGCAACTTTCACTTTTTTTGGTTATTATTGTCTTAAGACAGGGTCTTTAACTAGGACCTGGGGTTCACCAGTTACAGTAGACTGGCTGACTAGCACATCCCAGTGATTTGCCTGTCCCTAATCTCACAAACCTTGAGATTACAAGCACATATCACCATGCCCAGCTTTCTTAATGTGGGCTCTGGTGGACCAAATTCAGGCCCCTTTGCTTGCATGGCCCCTTTGCGTGCATGGCCTGAGCTGTCTCCCCAGCATCCAGTCCTGCCCTCAGTCACTACTAGCCCTAATAGCTGGAGGTCTGACACTGGGAGCAGATGCTACGCCCCACAGAGGACATCTGAGGAGCTTACGTCCTGCTCCCTTCAGTTGCAGGGCTGCAGGAGTGGCGCCCTCGCTCTCTCAGCTGGAGCTCTGTGAGCAAGCGCTTTGCCATTGGTCTCTTGAACTCTGTCCTTCCAGCTAATGATGCTCTTTAAAGAAGAGAGCTGGGGACCGGGGAGGCGGCTCGGTCAGCTAAGTGCTCCCAGAGAAAGCGTGAGGATGTGAGTTCAGATCTCCACAGTAAAAGGCTCCACGGCACTCGTCTGTAATCTCAGCAGTTACAGGCTCTATGCTCTCCTCTGTAATCATCTCAGCCTGGAGAAGATGGGGAGAAGAGATTGCTGGGGTTCTCTGGTCTGTCTGGCCAAAGCAGTGAGGCTCGGGTTCTGTGAGAGGCCCTGCTGCATAAAAGGAGGGTAGAGGATAACCGAGAACACGTGGTGCCGGTCTCTGGCCTCCGTACATGCAGGTGTGCACATGTGTGCACATGCATGCACACACACATATATACATACATACAAGAAAACTGAATTTAAGTTCTGCTAACAGAAGCCTTCTCTATAGTAGTATAAGGATTCTCTAATGGCTACACCGTAGTGCCTTATCTATCTCACCTCATCCAGGAGATGTCTTCGGGTAGTGACTTCATTTGATTTTGTGGAAGTTCTTTCTTAGGGTACTATTGGATTCCTTTGAATTCAAAAGGCTGGCACACCCAGCACTGGAGAGCATACCTGCCAGGTTACAGGGTCCTGTGTTTGGAGCAGCTCCCATGCTAGTGGCCCTGACTGTAGGCACCAGCACATGTTGGGAGGTGTTGAACTGGAGAAAGTGACCAGTAGTCTAATGTCCAGGAATACTAGTGCGGAGCCCTGGGCCTGCCAAGAAGCATGCTCCATGAGAGGGATACAGAGAGAGGAAAACCAGCGAATGAATGAATGCAGAACGATGTTGAAGGCTTTCCTTACCCAGCAAACCTTTTGCTGTTGCTTCTCCAGAAAAGGCAAGTTCCCTTGGTGTTTCTACCACTAACCCCTCAGTCCAAGAATCCTTGGAAAAGAGAGCCATCATGGCGGACCGAGGTCAAACCCTCACTACAGAGGCTGGTCCGCAGGGATTCCCCTGTGACCCTCACTAGAGGGGACAGGCTATTGGTGACAGACCCGTGGTGGCCCTGTGAGATGGAAGTGCAGCTTCTGCTAGCTGCAGTATCTCTGTTACAGCTCCACAGCTCTAGGGTTCTTCTGTGCGGCTCCAGAATGCTCCCTCGGATACCACACATCATCCAGGGAGCTCTATTTAAAGCTTCCTAAAGGCAAAAGTGAGGAAGACAATTATATAGATTGCAGGGGCCAGAGGAAGGAGCTCCAGAGAAAGAGAAACTCAGAGCCAGTAACAATGTAACACAAACAGCTCAGCAAATAGCAGAGCAATTTCCAGCTAATAGGACGGAACACCTGAATCCATTCACATGCCTGATTAGACACCAACAACGCACACCCATAGAGGAAGATTATAACTTGTACTATGTCTTCCCAGAGGCAGCGTCTTAACCACTGTTTGTATGCTTCTCCAATTACATTCCTTTAATTCTTTCATTTAGAAAACAGTTTACATTATAATAGCCGGCATCACTTCTGTTTTTAAAACAATTGGTTGTATGTATATTGCCAAATTATGGGTCTGTGGGATATTTTCATAAGTGAAAACAACACAAAAGGGCTTTGGGAAGGATCTTCGGCTGGGAGTCTCTGACCTGCGGGCCTGCGGGGTAAAGGGCACCCCACCCCTCCCATGCTCAGCTGCCCGGCATTCATCAAGGGGCACCGGGAAGGCAGAGAGACCCTGCTGGGCTTTTGGCATGGCTTACCCTTAATCCTCTTCTGGCAAGATCATGAGAATATACCAGAACCAGTCTTGAGAAACAGGTCATCCATGTCACCCCAGCTGAGAGAGGACAATGACCAGAGTGTTTGAGAATAGCTGAGTCCAGCCCAGATTCAGACTGTCCCACTGAGCCCCTCGGAGGGAGAGCCCATGGATTGAAGAGATGCCAGCCGTTCTCAACACTGAGCTTCTCGGAAATCTTAGCCTGTTAGGAAGAAGCCGTGGCTCGCCCAAAGACACCAAGGCGGTTGGACAAAGAGGACACTGAGGCTCAGAACAAGTGATGTGTCCAGACCACTAATTGGTTCGTGGCTGGGCCAGGAAGTAAAACATGCAATCTGACCACTCAGGAGCCTCCATCACAGTGAGCATGGCCCATGCAGAGTGCCATTAGACCTGAGACATCTTCCCACGAGCATCGTAAGCAGGAAGGGGCTTCTACAGGAGGGAAACTGGGGAGGATGTCTACTTTGCTCTTCTCCCATGGGTGCTGTGCACAAAATGAGCCTAAGCAAGAGTCAGAACCCAGAGAGAGGCAGGAAGCAGCTGGGATCCCCTGGAACGTTCTGCAGGATGCTGGTTCCTCAGCCACAGATCACGACCTGCCACCGGAACTGAGATATTTTCTAAACGTCACCTTCTTGTATTTCTATCACTTGAATTCTCCATGGTAAGTATGTGTTATGGTATTTACTCTAACAATGGAATGTTCCAAGATGCCGTGAGCGCAGAACTCCAGAAATGAGGATGACTGTTCTTACAACCTTCCTGAATTCATACGTTTCCAAAAGTCAAAACATTAAGGAAAGTCTGATTGTTTAAAAAAAAAAAAAAAGCCATGGGGCTAGAAAGATGGCTTAATGGCTGTTGTATATAATTCTTGCTAATGGGTAGCAAAGACCAGAGGAAAATTTGGAATCTATCTATAAACTGGAATCCTGGGAAGCAACTGGTACCCTGATACCCCATTGCCTCCACCCGGTAAACCCAGTGTCTCTGCAAACAGGCAGCAAGACCTCTGTGGCCTAAGCAGCTCAGACACCTTCTCTGTGCAGCTCTCTTGAGTCTGGCCAGTGGGTTAGCAAATGGGATACAGGAAGGGCTTGTCTCTAGTGTGTGTGCTGTCTCCCCAGTAGTGACCAAGCTCAGTGAACCACAACAGGACAAGAAGCAGGACATGGCAGGTTAGAGGCATGAAGTCACACTGGACCACCGGACGAATCAGCCCTGCAGAGCTAATCCAGTTACAGGTGACAGTACACACTGGTTACTTTAGGGGATCAGCTTTGGGGATGACCATACAGATTGTCTGTTGGGGTGAATCTTCTCTGCTAGGCTCAGTCCTACATCCTGCTGGGTCCTACATCATAGAGAGGTTCACTACCTCACCAGGGCCTGGCCATGTCCCTTTGTCTTCAGTCACTCAACTGAGTCACACCCTGGAGAGCTGTGGCTACATGCCTGGGTCCTGTTCACACCCTTTATTAGCTCAGAGGGCTCAAATCATGACACCTGGGTGGTCCACAGTGCACTGTGTCTTTGTGGCTACCCCAAAACCGAGATTCCTCACTCTCATTCTCTGAGGTTGATTGGTTACGTCTACCAAGAAAGCCTCCCACGCCAACTCCATACGCCAACAATAGAGCCGAGGGTTACTGGTGGCAGCCGTCCTAGGGTCCGCACTGAATCTGGAAGGTACTGTTGGCCCTATCTGACCAGGGCAGCTCCTGCCCCTTGATTCTAGCTACTGGGCTATGGCCATGGGGAGGCTCCTGGGGAGTCACAAGTAAGAGTTACTAACTAAGGCTTGTTAAAGCAGACCCACAGGGAGGGCCCACGAGGGGTGTTGAGGGGTGTGAATGGGTCAACAGCACCACACAGGGAAATGGACCCCACGCAGGACAGGACCTCAGTTCACTTCCTAACCATTTTGTCACAAGTCCATGACACAGCACATACTCGGTAATGGGGAAAGAACCCAGATCACTTCTTGGTGGTGATGTCACAGGTCCCGGACATTCCGCGTATCCAGGAGACCAAGGCTGAGGAAGCTGAAGACTTTGCAGGGAAGGGCGTCCTCCAGTGACTGGAGGGACCATGGCAGTGAATAGGGGATTAGAGACCTTCTTATCTGTCTTCCTGCTGTGCTGCTGGTACGGAACTGATCTACAGCCGATCAACTCAACTTCAGGTACGGCCACAGGGAGGTGGGTGGACAGAACTTTGGCCTGGATGCCGTGGGAGCGGCCTTCTCCTTTGTGCCCTTTTCTTTCATGGGAACTCGGGGAACAGAGAGAACCAGAAGGTTTTCCATCTTCGAATGTCTTTCAAACAGGAATGCCAGGGAGCCGCTAAATATTAACGGGAATGTTCTAACATATCCCAAGATAGAGGAATAATGTCACAAACCACCGTGTGTCCATTCTCAGCTTTAATAACTGCACATTTCCCAACTTGTTTTTATACACACATGGGCATACACCGTACAATACATATATAGACACACACACACATACACACCAAATGAGCACGCGCGTGCGCACACACCCTCCTTTTGGGGGGCAATCAGCACTGTCCCAGTAACTTATGACTCTGTGAAGTGGGTAAAATACACCCGAAGATCACATTAAAAGGACATATGAATTCTGTGTCTATTCTGCGCACACAGTATGAAGCACTGCCTTCCTATGTGGCCAAGGTCTCTTATGTCATAAAACCGTTTCTGGGAAAGAGACTATTAATTTCAGCTGCCGGTGGTACCCGGTCAGGAGAGCAAGAAAACAGACAATCGGGAGAAGGGTCTGCTCACAGGGGACACTAGAGAAACCCAAGTTCAGAGTACAGTCCAGACCTCAGGGTCAATGACAAGAGAGGTGGGGGAGGGGAGAGAGAGAGAATGAGAGAGCGCAAAATGAAGTTTACCAAGAGTGGAAATGGGCGTGGGAACCACAGGTGTGTGCTGCAGTTTCCGTTAAATCCTCATTTACAAAGATCAACCAAAAGATGTGATTCCTGGCTGTAAACCCCACCTCCACGGCTCCCGCCTGCTTATTTGCGAAATTGAAGTGTGAGGGGTATTCAGTCTTGATGCTGTGATTCGGGTGCGCCTTCTTGGGACTTTTTATAGGCAATCTCAGATTTGGCTTCTCCAAGCCTCTGGGATGTGGGTGGACTCCTGTCCCCTGTAAGGTTCCTAGGAAGTGGCCTTTCCACCCATCCACAAGATTGGGAGCCCAAGAAGCCAGGTGCCAGGTGGGCTGGTCTAGGCCACAGCCTCAGTTCCTCACATCTGATTCTAAGTATTTGGAGTGGGAAGGCCAAGCCAATGCCTTGGCCACATGCCCAGCATTTCCAATAGTGTTCTGTTACAAGGGAAAAAAATCTTGGAGTGCGGGTATCTGTATGTGTGCACGGTAAACATTAATGCACGTAAGGGGCTGTGTATATGGAGGCCAGATGTTATCAGACATCTTCCTCAATTACTATCTATTTTAAAGAACCGTTATCACTTCCTAAACCTGGAGCTCACTGATTTGACTAGACTGGCTGGGCAGAGAGCCCCAGGGACCCTCTTTTCTCTACCTCCCCAGCTCTGGGACTACAGGCGTGTGCCACCACACCCTGATTTCTATATGGGTCCCGGGGATCTGAACTCAGGTCCTCAAGTTTCCACAGCAAGCATTTGCCAGCTGAACTATCTACCTGGCCCAAGAAGAATAGCATCGTGGGGCTGAAGAGATGGTTCAGGAGTTAAGAGCACCGGCTGCTCTTCCAAGGACCCTGGTTCAATTCCCAGCACTCATATGGCAGTTTTCAAGTGTCTGTAACCCCAGTCTCAGGGGATCTGAGACCCTCTTACAGCCTCCACAAGCGTTAGGCATGCAGATGGCTCATAGACATGCCTGCTCGCAAAACTCCTACACTTGTAAAATAAACAAATTATTTTTTAAAATAAAGAATAATATCTTATTGAACTTATACAAATACTTATATGACTATAAAATAAATGTTGATAGATATTTAAGAGGGATCAGCTAGAATATAATTTTTTTGTAAAAGTGTAGTTATGAGGGTCAGGAGAGACGGCTCAGCAGTGACGTGCCCTTGCTACTCTTACACAGGAGTAGATGTTGCTTCCCAGCACCCAGGTTGGGTGGCTCACAACCACCTAAAGTCTAGCTCCAGAGGATCCAACACCTTCTTCTGATCTCCATAGGCATACACACACACACACACACACACAGCACACAATCACCCGCACAGAAATAAGTAAATAAATCTTTAAAAAGAATAAATATACTTTTAAAAGTACATTTTCAAGCTGGGTTTGATGGTGCACATCCTTAATCCCAGCACTCAGGAGACAGAGGCAGAACTCTGTGAGTTCGAGGCCAGCAGGGTCAACTTAGAGAGTCCCAGAAGAAACAGGGTAATTTCAAAGTTTCTCAGAGTTAGTGGATAACGAGCTGTCTTTGAATGAGCAGAAACACACCAACGATGCTCCAGACAAAGGCTCTGAAAGCATAGCCACTTGGCTCTGCTCCACCAGGCCACAGTCTGTACACTTCAACGACCCATCTGCTCCTTCCTGGATCCATGAGGATCCCAAAAACTAGCAGACACTCTTGGAAATATTGGCAGGCGAATTCTGGGTAGAATTCTCTTAGTTCGTGTCCTGAGACTCCCTGCGGACAAGCTTGGACTGTAGCTGAGTACACCTGCTTTCAGAAAAGCATCCGAGAAAAACAGGGAGTGTCCGCAAAGAACACAGGCTCTCAAACCTGCTGCTTGCCCACCATTCTGAGGTCAGCAGGGGGAGGTGGTCATTCTCACAGCAGCCAGTGTTTTACATCAGTAACTGCCACGATGGCCAATCAATCACACGATCCATGGACCTATCACGGCTAGTAAAGAGAAAGCAAATCTCTGGAAATCTCAGAGCTGCTGGCACCTGACATACCTCCACAAAGGTGGGACTTAAAGGATTCAACACTGCTCTACTCCACGAAGCTTCCCGTACGATTTCACGTCACAAGCAAGCTAATTAGCTGAAGAGCTGTCTTTCACACGA
Organism: Alexandromys fortis; assembly: GCF_014885135.2. Taxonomy (NCBI): domain Eukaryota; kingdom Metazoa; phylum Chordata; class Mammalia; order Rodentia; family Cricetidae; genus Alexandromys; species Alexandromys fortis. Next base: position 28,698,256 of record NW_026067909.1, on the reverse strand, counting down.
TGACAGAACAAATCCCCAGAGACTTTCCAGGGGCCTCTGGGAAATTTCAAAGTTAGCTTGAGGTCAGAAAGACTGCATTTAGAATTTAATTCAGAGGTGTCAAAAAATGCCAAGCAGTTTGAAGAGTTGACTGAGCTCACGTCGTCTATGGAACAGCGCTTAGCTTCCCAGCTAAGTTAAAGGACAGCGCTTTTCAGGGAAAGGGAGGAGGTAGATAGTGGTTAAAGGGGGGGAATAACCTACCTTCGCTCTCTCAATATCGAGAGGGTTCCACGTTCTTAAGTAATAAAAAGTTTGAAAAGACGACACGAAGCACAGGAAATTATTTTGGTAAGAACGGAGCCTTTGTCTATATGGGAGGCTACTCAACAGGTAAAGAAAACACTTGTACTCTCTTATGAAGAGGAGACTAACCGTCCAAGGACTCTGCCCTTTCAGCACAGAGAGAAGCTGAGGCCGTTCCACATGGCCGCACGCCTGATACCAGACCTCATTTCAGAACTGACAATGGCCTTCCATTTACCCAGTCCAACCATGGGAGATTAGATTTCTCTTTTTTTTTCATAGATCCTCACACCTTACCCTACCCATTTAGGCTTTTTGTTCCTTTCTTTCCCCCTTTTCTTTATTAAATAACTTTTAAACTATTTATGAAAAAATGACTTTCTTCTCACTTTAACAAAGATCCATCCTTTATGTCTTGTGGCTTCCCTTATGAAACACAGATCACTTGGACCGAAGCCTGCTTGCAAAGTCTGCCTCTCTTTCCTGGGTCACGGGAGTTTTAATTACACGCATAAGGAGTAATTTGAACAGAGAAAACTTAGAGGCTATGAATTATCAGTCACCATAATGAGGGGCAAGTTTCCTGAACTTCCATCTTACACAGCTTAGAGTCGTGACTGGATCATTTTAGTGGGTCCGGGTGTGTGCATTCGTGTAGGAGTGCCTGTACGTGTGCACGTGTATGCACAGGCACGTGAAGGTCAGAGGTCAGCCTCAAGTGCTGGCCCTCAGGCTCAGAGAAGTGAGCCTGTCTCTGCCCTCCCTCAATGTGATGCTGGGGCTTGTAGGTGCATGCCACCATGCCTGGCTTTTTCTGTGGCTTCCGAGGGGATCTGAATTCAAGCCCTCCCCAGTAACCCACCTCCCCAGCCCACCACTGACAATGCGGCAGAAGCAGCAGGCTTATTAACAGACCCAAGTCAGTTAGTCCCTCTGGAGAACAATGAGGGTGAGCTCAAAAGATCACAGACACTTCAGCTTTTTGGAAAAAGGAGTATTATTCTTTGCGGGTAACTAGACCAGTCATTTCTGTGATTCCTAAACAAAATCCAGAGGTAGGGGGCTCTTTCTTTTTCTCATGCCCCCCTCATTTTCTCTGTCTTTCTATCCTGCCTTGAGATACCCAATCCACACTGAAGAATATCCACTGTTTCAGAATGCCTTTAGGACAGCTGATATCAAGCCCAAGCAGGGCCCCATGTGACTTTTGTCCTGACACACATCTGAGCACGCTCAAACCACGGCCCTCCTCCCCATCAGCCTTCCTCGGAGATAATCAAGGACCAAGAGTCACGAAATGAGCCCAACTCGGGTCCCCAGCTCCATTTCCCAGGAAGGTCTCCATGGCCCAACGATGGCATGAAATATCCCAGCATTACCAGTTTTCTTTCACTTAAGGTCTGAGCCGTGCACTAGCGGAGTGGTATGAGGTACTGGGGCTGGGCGGGTCTAAGGTTGGCTTAACACACACACCCTTACTGATGTCTCTGCAACTGCCACATGTCCGTGCCTATGTCTAGCTGCCAAACTGCTGCTGTTGTGGCTGGCCACTATCTCCTCTAGAGTCCTAGTCAAAGTCTTGATGACATCCAATATCTTCTCCAGCTTCAGACCCAGATCTAACCCAGGTGACTTCTAAGATATTTTTTTTAACCAGTTTACGACCTGGATTTTATCCAGGTGACTCTCAAGGTCCTCCCAGCTTGAGACCTGGTTATCACCTCATGTGACACTCGAGGTCTTCTTCAGGTGAGGGGCTGGCGAAAGAGCAGTTTTCACGTTGCTCCAAGAGAGACGCAGGTAAACTAATCTCGCCCGAGGTATTCCCACTGCTTGGCAGGAGAGGAGCTGTGTGTGCTGCAGTGTGTGGGTCCCACACAGGGACGCGCTGGCCACTGAGAGGAGGGACAGAAGTTGATAAAACCCTCGTAATGGAGAAGGGCTCTCTCTCGTTCACCCAATTAACCTGTGTGAACTCAGGAAGCAACAGTGGACTTCATGGAGCCGGAATGCTGACGTGGGCACTGGGAAGACATTATAGTGTCCTGACCTTGGGGGTGTGTGCTGTCTGGAAGCTGCGACTCTCGGGAGGAGGTGACAACAGGAGAAGCACGGTGGAGCAGCTACACTTGACAATGCACGTTAACAGGCATGGACAATTTGAGCATACATACCACGCATGTGCTCACGGCTGACTTGCACAATGCTTCCATTGTGATTACGGGACAGACACGAGATGAAAAGAATATTTTTAACAAAGTGCTGGCGCTGCGCAGCTGTACCCGTTCGTAATGATCCATTAATGTCTCATGCGGAGAGAACTGTACTGTTTGTTTGGTTTACCGAGGTCAGCACACTGGGAAGCAATTGTCATCACCGGCACAGACCTCCTTACATATTTCCCATTGTTCTGAGCCGTGCAGATGAGCACATTGGGATGCAGATTGTCCATCATTAAAGCCTTTGAGAACAGCTTTGTCATTGGTTTAGCTGCAACTTTAGTTCTCCCAGACAGCTCTGTGCCTCAGAAAGGGAAGGGATGGTGGCCCTGTTTGCCATCTTTGGGGGTCCCAGGACCTGGGAGCTGGAAGAAGAGGCCAACCCTGAGCTCAAACTAAGGGATGTACCAGATCAAGAGACAGCACAGACCCTGAGATAAACAGAGGTCACGTCGGAAGGAGGAAGTGTGTGCTGGACGCTGCAGAGGAGAAACTGGTCCTCAGAATCCCCACAGTGCCCAGATAGAGCCAGACCCTGAACGCCCAGCACAGCTCCTTCTGTCCATCAGGAAGCAGACATCACAGATAAGACAGCCCTGGGCCCTGGAGACAACCGCCATCCAGAACTTGTTCACTAACCAGGGACTCCACTTCTTCCCAGCAGACAGACCCCCTGGAGGGCGCTGCTCACACAGGAGGAAGGAGGTGACCAGCCTCTGGCCCTCCCCTCCCCCTGAGAGAACCTCAGGTAGCACAAGAGAGTGGGCAGGGTCACCTGGGGCTCAGAGAAAAAACACTTGTGAGGTGTTTTCTCATCACAGGACAAAGCGACGTGGAAAGTCTTAGTCAGAGGCGGGGCAAGGGCTGCTTCTCCCTGTGTGCCTAGCTGGGCTTTGGAGTGCTCAGATGGGATCCCGGGATGGAGTTTCCCAGGCTGGTGGCCACCCAGATAGTATCACCAGCCATGCAGGAGGCAAAGCACTGCCTCCTACAAGAGAGCACACGACCCCCTTCCTTCTTTGCCCCTGTGATAGAGCTGAGTTGTGCCTGAGTGTGGGCACGGTCTTACCATCCACGAGGACCACTCTGGTGACCAAGAGAGCGGTTCTAATCGGGGCACTTGAAGAAATCATGGGTTCCACTCACACAGCCATCCCATGGGTAATGCCTTTCCCATTTTTCCAAGTGAGAAACTCAGTCCCAGAGGCTTCCCTCAGCACACACGGGGAAGCAGCACTCCCTGTGGGATCTTTCCTCTATAGCAGGCTGGGGCCATCCCTTACAACTACCCTCTCACAGAGAGGTGGGTGGAAATCAGTGGGTGCTATTAAACTATAGACTTTTATCTTCTCCCCTCCATTCCCAGGTCCACTTACTGAAGATGCGCTCAATACGACAACAGAAGACATACCTGAAGTTTTTGGTAAGGAGTCCCATGCACCTGAAGTTTTTGGTAAGGATTCCTCATACAGAACCCAGTATGTGGTGAGAGACTGGGACCTTCCCCCAAATAACCTGTCACCAGCTGCAGACATCGGGGTGACTTGCTCTGAATCCTGAGTCAGGTTCTCCTCTCATGCAGATTTAGTGCCGACATCAGAGGCAGATTTACCTACATACAGTATGAGTACCACTGGTCTGGCCAGAGCCGTCCCGCGGAGATGGAGCACAGGTGCACATAAAGTGCTACACTTTCTGGCATCCAATTCCCAAAGACTATGGCAAGGACACCAACTTTAACTGCAGTCTGTCTGGACCAGGCACCTAACGCTAGGATAAGCAGGTCCACCCTGGGCTCCAGGTGGCTCCCCAGCACTGTCCCTGGTCCCAAAAAGCATCATGCTATAGAGATGGAGGCTGCTTCCAGATGCTTGCTTGTTTAGCTCCCACTGTGGTCCCACACCATACATAGTACCTTATAAAAGCCATGAGATAAGCTTGTCCCTGATTTTACAGAAGGGGCCACTGAAGGTCAGAGGTGAAGAAAATCACCCGAGATTCTGACTGAGAAAAGCATCAGACCAACTCTGAGGTTTTATGTCCAGGACACTTATGTTGGAGGCTTCATAGGAGAGACAGGGAGAGTACAGTGAATAAAACACAGTTTAGGTAAGACACGATGCTCTTTCATATGAGGGGACAGAGATGGGACCAAATTACAATAGGGATAATCATGACTATGCCTGGAGCCAGATTTTCTACCCTTGGTTGTGGAGGGTGTATTAATCAGTTTTCCATCACTATGACAAAGTATCTGAGGTGACAAACTTCTGAAGAGAACAGGGATTCTTTGGGCTCAGTTTTTGGAGCTTCCAGTCAAATGATTTGTTAGCCTGGATGCTTGGTCCTGTAGCGGAAGCCCATGTGTCATGGACGTAATGTGTAGTGAAGCAAAACACTCAGGGCACACCAGGGAAAAAGAGGCCATGCCCCACTGACCTAAAGGCCTCCTGTTACATATCCCCTGAAGGCTCAGTCACTTCACAGTAGTGTCACCCTGGCAACCAAGCCTCTAATGCATGAGTAATGATGGCTACCCCTGATGCTCTTCTGGAGGGAGGAAGAGGTACCTAGGTGCTGAGGACAGCACACTTCTAGGTGTGCCTGTGAGGGCCCAAAACAAATGGATCGCAGATGCTCTGACTAATGAATGATTTAATCTACAGATGGATTCTAAACCTAACAAGGAAGAGGCAGAATTCTGGAATATGGGACTCGTCAGAGGAAATATGTTATTATTATGTGCCCTTGGGCACTGAATCTTGCCTTTGCCCCTTGCTGCTGCTCTGATTTGCTTCCTGTTGGCACGACATAAGTGACTCCTGTCACATGCTCCTAACCATCATAAGAGTTGACCTCACCAAAGGCCCAGAATCAATGGTGTCAAAAGCTATAGACTGATACCTTGCCCTCTTAAGTCATGTGTGGTGGGTAACTTGTCCCAGGAACAAAATCTAAGGCAGAAACTTGGTATCAATGACATGGGGTCACTGCTATGACAAACCTTGATGGTTAATTCCTTAGCCTCTGGAACTGGTTTGTGGGGGGAAATTGGAAAGGTTGAAGATATGAACTAGAGAACGCTTAGGATAACATAAACTGGGCTAAATGGGTGATTCTGTTGGTAGGTCAGAATACCAGAATGCAATAGGAATGTAGGTGGTGGAGGCCAGGAATGCTGGGTGCTTTTATGTCAACCTGACACAAGCTAAGGTCCTCTGAGAGGGGGGAACTTCCACTAAGAAAATGCCTCCTAACACCAGGCCATGCTCAATCCTTAACTAGTAATTAGTGTGAAGGGGCCCAGCTGATTGTGAATGGAGCCACCCCTGGGCTGGTGGTCCTGGGTTCTATAAGAAAACAGGCTGAGCAAGCCATGGGGAGCAAGTCGCTAAGCAGCACCCCTCCATGGCCTCTGCATCAGCTCCTGCCTTCAGCTCCCTGCCCTGCTCGAGTTCCTGTCCTGACTTCCTTCAGGGAGGGACTCTAATGTGGAAGTGGAATAAACCCTTTCCTCCCCAGGCTACTTTTGGCCATGGCGTTTCATCATAGCAAAGTTAGAAACCCTAACAAGATACCAGGCTTCTGAAGCTTCATGTTGATATGAAGGTCCTGGTGAGAATTGCCCTGGAGTCTTTCCACTTTCTCATCAAGAACTTGTCTGTCTGACTTGCAGCTCTATGGGAAACTGGGTTAAAGGTGATGAACTAATTAACCCAGCCAAGAAAATTGTGCGTCAGCCCCACTTTTAGGCTATGGCATGGCTACTACTGGGTGCTTTCAGACAGGTTTCCAGTGAGAGCCCGGGGGAAGGGCAGAGCAGAAAGACCTGAAAAGTTTGCAAGCTAATCAGAAAAGCCTGTTAAGTGGGGGCTAAGGAAGGCATGGTTTCTGAAAAGAGTACAACTATCAAAAAGCAACCAAGGCCCCTGATGCATCCAGCACCGTGTAGGAGTTGTCTAGATCCAACATGTGCTCAAGTGTTCAGGGCAAACTTCACCGAAACCTTCTTCTTGGGAGGAAATAATGCCCCTGGGGCACATTGTTCACGTTGGGGCTGCCTGAGAAGGTACTACCTAGTATTATTTTCGTGGTGCTCCTCACCTAACCCTAAGACACCAACGTAGCCAGGATCCATGTGCACCCGGTTATATTGCTCACATTGGCCTCCTCTACATGATGGGGCTTTGTAGACACATGGAATGTAAGAGTTGCAGTTTCATGGAAGCTTCCAACCCTATTTCACAGGAAAGACTGAGAAGCTGGGGAAGTGTATAGCTGGGCCAAATTCCCTGCAAGAGGGCAAAAGAGATTATAAACATAGGCTGCAGTAGAGACCCGGGGACATGGAATATTTGTCCATGGAAGCCATAGGCAACAAATACACACAGCCCCAGAAAGGCGCCATGCAGACGGCAAACAGCCAAGCCATAGGGACAGGACACCACCAGTTGCCCCCGTGCCGGACATGGATCTACTGAACTCCATGCTTCCCCCGCCAGATGTTGGTCTTGCTTTGGTGCACTTTTTCTTCGCTCTTCTTTGGGAATGGGAATGTGTACTCTGTGATACTGCGTTTGGAAGCAACTTGTCGCATTTTGTGGAGACTTAGATGAGACTTGCCTGCAGCCTTCAGAGAGTCTTTGCGTTCAGACTTTAGGCATGTTGAAACTGAAAAGATTATGGGGACTTGTGGAGCCAGACCGCTGTGGTTTGTGTCAGGAGACCGACACGAGCCAGATCAACTGTGGAATGCTGTCATTTAAGGAGGTATGCTTGTGTGTAAAGTTGACAAAGGGATATATTTGCTATGGGTGATCTTAACTGTCAGATTGACTCGATTGAGGCTGTTGTGAATATTCCTTTCCCAGGTAGACAGTGTCTAACCCTTCCTCATAAGCTTCCCACACAGACTAAAGCTCTGTTCTATCCAAGTTCACCCTGCAGAATGAATGAGCAGAATCAGTTTGTTTATGGAGCACGGGGGAGGGGTTGCTAGCAGGAGTCTCTGGTGATTCTGAGGCAGGACTGGAAAGTCTTCACCCAGCATGGCTGGTGGCTTCTCCTGCTCAGATGCAGGCCCGTTCTGTACCTTCCTTGGCTTTATACTCTATGCCTTCCCCAGGATTCCGGAGGCCATGTGCAATCAGGGCTGAATTGCATACAAATGGTGCTGATTCAGAGGCAAGAGTGTAGTAACTCTTCCCACCCTGTCTTTCTGTGAGGGAGTGTCAATAATCAACAAGCCCGAGCAATGGCCCTAGCAAGCAGGCCCCTAGCCAGCAGGCCTCATGAAGATGGTGGCCTTATCAGATGCTTTGTTGGGAGGGCTGCGTCCTACAGCAGATTCCTGGGGGATTATTGAAGCACGCCTCTGTGTATTGTGTGTCAAGAGGGCATTTCCAGAGATGGTGAACTCACCAAGGCTGTGGCAGGAAGACTGGTTTAATCTGCCAGTAGATTCCAAATTTGAATTGATTGCTGTGAGTTACAAGAATTTGAGGAATGTCTCTTTGCCAAGTCCCTTCCAGATGATCCTCACTCTGCTTCCTGGCTGCCATCATGCAAGCAGTCTCTTGCATGCCACAATGGACCGAAACTGCTGAATCTGGAAGCAAAATGACCCCCTTCCCCCTTATGTTGCACCCCAGGGAGTAGTGGGTCACAGAGGTGACAAAGCTAATTAAAACATGGACATAGGGACATTGAGACAACAAGACTAACTAAAACATGGGTGTGGGGCCATTCAACAGATCGGAGCATGGTTTAGGAGATATCCAGATGGTACCCACTTCTCTGAAATTATTAGGAAGGCAGTGACCATCCATGCAAGGTTCTATAGCCGGTCCACCAATTCCTTGAGTTCTTTTTTCTAGCTACAGTGTTCACCGGGCGCCTCAAGTGCTAACTGCACAGCCACGCAGCCCGCCTTACCGGCTCTAACATGTTCCTCTATACTTCCTCAAGATGAAATTCTAGCCCAAGAGATTCTGGAGCCAAATGCATCATCGGCAGTGTCTGAAACATCAGCAACAACCAAAGTATCCACACAAACAACAGCACAAACCAAGGACAAAAGTAAGTATACCCTTCTCACCCCTCTACGCGCTTGTACTCAGAGAGATCTGAGGGGCTGACGGCGTCACTTTATGTGAGCATTTACCGGAACCAGCTTTGGAAACATGAGAGCAGCTGTGGCCCAAGACCAAGGAGGGAGTCCCCTCTGAGGCAGGGTGGCTGGCTTCACTGTGAGGTGACCTCTGAGTCACATCCATGCGTACCCTGGGGCTCAGCATGTCCATGGGGTCCAGCCACTGCAGGAACACAGGCTTACAGATGAGCCAGGTCATTAGAGTTTAACACACCCCCATCCCACGGCGTGCTCACCCACAGCTTCCAAGGGGCACACAGCTCTTCTGCTATGCCCTGGGGCTGAGATAAAACCAAGGTCAGCATATTCCATGCCCCAAACCAAGAAGTACAGCAGCGGACAGAGACAAAGCACAGGCTTTGCAAAGTACAGCTTCCACACTGCACAATTGTGCAGACAGATAGGCACCAACAGCAGCAAGGAGAGGCCTGGGGTTAAGAAGCCCTGAGGCTCTGTGGGAAATGAACTCAGAGGCAGGAGGGTTCAACATGCCCTTGGAGGTCGGTTTTATTTTTTTTTTTTTAAATGTTCAGATGTGACGAGATTGTAAGAGTTTGCTCACTCCATATCTGCTTAGACATAAACAACTGGGCTCCCAGTAGTTAGATAACACCTGACTAGTGAAATACTAATTTCCCAACACACATTTTCAACTAGGAATTGACCACTGGGCTATCCTTCCAGCGCAGCATTGTGAAATAGGAATTAGTACCCACACCCCCCCCCCAATCAAGTGTGTAACAAGAAAACCTTTCCCTGTTTCTTTCTATCTTCTTCATCCAAGACATGGGTGTTGATGAAAACTACCAAGAAGATGGCTCCGAGAATTACCATGAATTACTGGAGAATATAGAACCCTCGACTATCAGCAAGGATAAAACCGACAATTATGGTAAATATGATCTAGCCTCTGCTGAGCTCAGAGACTACCAGGGAGCCAGCATCCGATGCACTTTGTAGCACATTTCATAAAAACCCAGAGACAGAAATTGGGGTTCAACCTGAAGGTCAGAAAAGCAAAACAGCCAGCCACTGGCTGTTTCCTCTACCTCAGTCCAAAATGGTGATCCTGCATCAGGAATCTCAGAAAGAGACTGTCTGAGAGCTGCCCCCTCCCATTTTATAATCCTCGCTAATGCTGGGATTAAAAGCATGCACCACTACTGCCCAGTTTCTATGGCATACTAGTGTGGCTGTTGGGATTAAAAGTGTGTGTCACCAGTGCCTGGTCTGTAAGGCTGACCAGTGAGTCTGTTTTACTCCCTGATCTTCAGGTAAGCTTTATTTATTAAAATACAAATGAAATATCACTGCAGCACTTGACGACTGCTCCACCTGAGTTAAGTAGCCTGGCGCTGAGGCTGAAGGTCCCCTGCTTCCTTAGCTCTGCCCTGGACTTCACCATCCACACCCAGCAGAAATATCTCTGCCCAGGTCTGTGGAAGTCAGGAGTGGAAGAGAGGCCTCTCTGCAAGCTTCCAGCCAATGCACCTCTCCTCTGTGGCAGAAGGAGAGAGCAAGACTCCATGGCCCTGGGAGTCAGGAAAAGCCTCCTTCTAGCAGAACCAGTGCACCGTGGCTCCAGAAGTTTGATGTTCAGGTCTCACTGAGTGGTTTTGTTGTTGTTGTTTTGCCCTAAAGCTTAGATCACATTAGGGTAGGACTAGGAAAAGAGTCTGTGCAGTGTGTAAGACTCAGATGTAGTACTCTGAAGTGTGACTGACATACAGAACGAGACCAAGGCTCCAAAGCATGGTGGCTCCTGGCATGGGGCAGAGGAGGTCTTTAACACACAGCCCTGGGCTCCCTATACAGCTCTTTGGGCCCTGGGCCCTGGATTTACAACCCACACCCCACACAGATCCTCCAAGGCCTGGCCTCTGGTGTTGGAACAGACCGAAGTAATAATTTCATGATATAAACACAAATATGATTCTATTTAAAATGAGTGCTTACCAGTCCCGAGCTTGTCTCACTCAGAGGTTTGTACAAACTGCCCGATGGTTTGGCACAGCGTTTGCCGAACAGTAATTCTTCGTTTACTTAGTATCATTGAGTAATCAGGACTATGATCTAAGCCACAGCCACCTTTGCTTAGCTACCTTATTTCCTCACAATCCCCACCCAGTCACTAACGCTGGGCACTGATGCCCACTATAGCTGGTGCTGCAGCCATTTCTTCTGCGCTGACCTCATCGTCCTATTCCTGGCCTTGAGTGCCATTCCCATGTTCATTGCCCACCCCCCCGAGGTGCTTGGGGCTTCTCTGGTGACTACCCTGCCCATGCCTAGCTCCTTTTTGCTAGGTTAAGTTCCCCTAAAAGACCAAGAACCAGGGATGGCGACACTGCTCAACAAGCCAAGCCAGGAGGCTTGGTGACATCCATGTACAACTTTGGATCCATTCCGTCATTTCCCTCCCTCTGCCTTTCTCTCCTTAGTTCACACAGCCTCAGGCCTCTGTAGGTAGGGTATTTGCAAGCAGATAACGGCTATGGTGAACAGCCTGAAGTGTAGGGGTTTTCATACCTCAGAAATGTATTTGTGGGACCAACTCTTAACCAGGCATGGAGTCAAAAGATGGAGGAGGGAATGTACGGTTTTCACACAATGGCTTCTTAACTCATTTTCAGATCAAAACTCAGGAATAGTGGTAGCATTGCAAACAACATTTAAAACAAGCGCTGCCAGTGTCTGCCGGGGTATCATTCAGAAAATGCCCCCCCCCTTTCTCTTTCATGTTCTTCTTTAAAGACAGAAGTACCGTCGAGAACCTCCACGAGCACAGTTCTCGGACCAGGGCTGAGCCACACTCCTCTTTTAACGGTGAGAACAAGACCCGCAGTAACTGCCCTTCCCTGCCACATGGGAGCCACGTGGGGAGACGCATGCGTGGGAGGCAGGGGTACGGCTTCAAGGTTGCTTTTCACTTGCGATTCTCTGGTTATGAATATGGCTTTTTGTTTCCTGTTTAAAGGCCGCTCTCCGATTGTTGTTGGAAATCTGTTCATGTTATTGTCTCATTTTTGTCAATTTCTTGAGTTTTTTTTCCCTCTCCAAATTTGAAGTGTGATTTTTTTTTTAAAAGACAGTTAAACATGTAAACAAAACCAAGTCTGTGATACTCATTGTAAATGAGCTTTTCAAATTTCTCAGTCGGCTTTGTTTTTAAGATTTATTTTATCCATATGTATTGTGTTTTGCCTGCATGTGTGGGGGAGTCCCTGGAGTCTGGAGAAGGGCATTGTTTCCCCTGGACTGGGGGTTACAGGTGACTGTGCTGGGAGTTCAGCCTGGGCCCTTTGCAGGAACAGTAATCCCTCTTAACTGCCGAGCCACCTCCTCAGCCCTGATCGGGTTACTTTTGAGGATGTTTGTATTTTTTTCATGCAAAACAAAACCCTGTCCCTTTTGTTCTGTCATAATAAGCAGTCTTGTTTTTAATATGGCGTGAGCCAGAGCCAGCGCTGAAGAGAAGCTGCCGTTCCTCCGCTCTCTGTGTCACCTCTTTGGTCCCATGTGGTCTCTAATTGCTTTATAATTTATTGGCATAACATGCTCTTAATTTCATCTCTTTAAATATGGCTACACATGTGTCATAGCATGACCTGCTCAAAGACCACCTCATCCCCATGATTTGCAGACCTGCACTTAAAATACACCAAATCCCCAGATGTGTGGCCTTTTTTTTTTTTTCTGACTTGTGCAACATGTTAATATCTTGGTGCCAGAGGGTTTCATAAAGGTGCAGTCTAGCTTCAGAGGTGCCTATCCTCCTATCTCTCCCCACCTCCCACTTTACTGTATGGCATTTTATAAGATGATTTAGCTTGTATGTTTCCTATTATTGTATGACATTTTATAAGATGATTTAGCTTGTATGTTTCCTATTACCGTATGACATTTTATAAGATTATTTAGGAAAGAACTGACCCTTTATGATGTTGAGCTTTCTTTACCTGTTTTTGGCTTTACTTTTGGGATTACTGGCTTTCTAATAAAAATGTCTTTTAATGTTGCTTTAAAAATAACTTACAGTTTCATGATATCATTGTAATAGTAGTACCATATGAATTCCCCATGGGCATCAAGCACACAATGAATTTTATGAGAGTCCCATGAACAGTGATAAAGAAGATTTGTACCCTTCTGTCACCACGCCTTAGGAACTCTACGCGTGTTTGTGATTTCTATTGTGTCAGCCACACTGTTGTGTTCTCTGACTCTTCTATTGAGAGTGTTATATTGTTATCCTGATACAAATGTCTTCTGCATATGTCTCGATACACTTTTGTAGATTTTTACTTCCCAAGTGTGGTGTCTATTATTTGACACATAGATTTTTTACGGATGTTTTATATTCATTATGACTTTCAGCACTCAAGACTATAAAGAACTTGCTATGTGTTTGAAGCTTTAGGGACCGCACCTTGCTTTCTCTGACATAAGGCTTGTTCTTTCTACTTTCTGATTGTTTTACTTGTGAAATTTTTCTTCATTCTTCAACATTGTCATTCATTTGCCTTTTTGTTCATTAAAAATACATCCATGGTGGAATTTGCCTTCACAACCATTTTAACTGTGCAGTTTAGGGATATTGCCGTTAAAATGCACACCCAGCACCACTACCGTCTCCATAGCAACCCCTTGGTTCCCCTCCCCTCCAGGTGTCCGGATAAGTGGGCTCACACAGGTCTGTCTTCTTCAGTCTGCTTATTCCACTTTACCACACTGTACTTAGTAGTCAGTGTTGCTCTAGACTAAATAATCTTCCTTTTTAAGGCCGAAAAACTTCCAGGTCGTATCCCCTATAAAAAGGTAATTTCTAAAACATTTAGAGAATGAAAAATAGCATAAGCAAGCTGCCCAATCCAAGACTTCTGAAGGACTTGGATATACAATTCTCCAAAGAAAACGCACCGGTAGACAGCAGCTACTAGCAAAGGCACCACTACCTCCAGTTATCAGGACATGGGGAACAGAACTGCGGTAGGGTGATGTGGGAAGGAGGCTCCTTCTCACCAGCACCGCCTGGTATGGAAGCTGCCACCTGATGAGGAGGAGCCGGGGATGAAGACAGAAACACGGGAAGACCTCAGTGGCTGAAGGTGAGAAGAAATGGTCCAGGAAGCTGGAACGGATGCTCAGCATCTGGCACTTGTGTTTTACAAGAAGCATCCTACCCCAGGAAATTCTCCACAGTTCATGATCGTGAAGAACCCAGATGTGGAATCTTGTGGTCACACTAGGACCCATCTTTCAGAGAGCAGGAGTAACTTGCAAGTTCAGACCTGGGGTGTGTGCAGGGGGGTGCTCTTCTAGCAACTGAGCCATTCCGGAAAGCCCCAAAAGCTCACGAATAAGAAAGACTACTCTCACAATGGCGCAGAGCTCAGAACTCGGCTTGTGATTACAGCACACTCCGTCCTGTAGGAAGAGTCGGTTCTAGCTGTGGACCCATTTCAGGCACTGGAACCTTACAAGTGTGTGCACTATATACATATTATTTCCTTCAAATTTCAGCAAGGTGTCATCTTTGCCACCCACATGGTGAACAGCAGCGAGTGTGGGTAAAGCTGTAGAGGAAAGGAACAGCATGCCTTGTCTGTGAGCGGGCGCGGTGGCAGAGCCACAGTGGGAAACAGTGCTGCACTTGAGAAGACATTCAGGATATGAGCCATTTGTCGTATGGTGCCACAACTACACTTCTGTGCACGCACTGAAAAGAATGGAGCAATCTGGAAGATGTTTTTGCACACCCACGTTCACAAAACCACAGCTCACAGCTGCTTAGCTGCAGGAACAGCTAGAGTCTCCATGGACAACCAATAAGCACAATTGCTGTATGCATGTCCTTCTAAACTGCTCAGCATCTCTTTGAGAACAGAGCACGCTCATGGGCCTTACATTCCATGGAAACCATTGTGAGGATAAATTAAGAAGCCATTTCTATAGCGGCGTGACTGATGACTGAGCGCAGCTCCGTTCTGATGTTACATGTGTGTTGTGTAGGTTCACTGTACTTCTGTCCCAGCATACCAAACTTCCCGTCAGAAATCACACTTTCTAGAGGATGCTGGACTAGTGTCACTGAGACGCAGAAATGTGAATCCTGTGCCCAATGACAGCATCTTTCGGTTTTTCAGGACAATGAAAGCCGAAATAAGCATCGTTTGCAGGTCTGTGGAATTAGAAGTAATGAGAGGGAGGCCGAGATGTGGAGTGCACAGATACGAAAGCGTCAAAAATAGATAAATAAATGTAGCTGGAAAGACACAAGCACTCTAACATAGCACTCTATCACCAAAGTGGGGAAGAAAAGCCAGAAAGGGGAGAAGGAAGTGGGATGGAGGGGCTGGAAAGAAGGAAGAGGGGGTGGAGAGAGGAAATGTGTAAAAGTAACCAGTATTCAAAACAAATGCATGTCCCCAGCAGTACAAGGGAGCAGCAACAAACCATTTTAAGGTCCTAGCACACGGAATGACAATAATCGTATCAAGGCAGGTAGGAGTGAGTTAGCGATGGATCGGAGAGGCCAAGTCAGCACTAATGGTTCAAGGCATCTATAACAAGTCAGATTAAATCAAATCATAAACAAACAATTCAGGGGCAGAAAAGAAGAGGAAGAGGAGGAGGAGGAAGAGGAAGAGGAAGAGGAGGAAGAGAAGGAGGAGGAGGAGAAGGAGGAGGAGGAGGAGGAGAAGGAGGACAATGACTAGGAAAAGGAGGAGGAATAGGAGAAAGAGGAAGGAGGAGGTGAAGAGGAGGAGAAGAAAGGCAAAATCAGTCAAATACAAAGTAACCAGCAGGCTGGCAGCTACAAATCCAAGCATCAATAATGCTTGTCTGATTTTTTTTCTCTGACTTTAGTATCTCATTTTTCACAGCTGCAAATGGGACACTCAGGAGCACATGTGGCGTCTCAGCTATGAAACTAGCAGCAAACAATTTAGAACAATTAAAAGCATACCAAAAACATTCTGCATCCACGACAGAAATAAACGAGAAGTCAACCATGTAAAGAGACGTGGGGAAATTGTCTAAATATTTGCTAATTTACACAGCACGCTTCTCAATGACCCACTGGGGAAAGAAGTCAAAAGGAGAATTTGGAAATATTTTTAATTGAATAAAAATGAAAAGTCATGCTGAAATTTGTGGGAGAGAAATCAGGGCTTCTGCGAAACGTTATAGCATTACATGTTTGTACTAAAATGTTTGAAATCATTCATACGTGTGAGAAAAGAACTGAAGACATAAAATATCAAGGTACTGCAATGAAGCAAACAGAGCGACTGACTTAGAATGGCAGACCGGCTGAAGTGCGTCCTCTAAGTGCGGTCTGAGGAAGAGGCTCCATCACCTGGAAGCTTTGTCAGTGGCGGAGGAAGAATGGAAAGGTGAGAGCAGATGCAGAGATGAGGAAAGACGCGGTAGATCTGGGGACATACCCTAACAAGGATTCCCCCAGATAAAGGGATCACACACAGTTGTCCCCGCAACAGCCTGTGGCAGTGTGGCTAGGCAAGATCTCCCCTTGATTCTCAGCCACTGTTTTATTCATTATAATGTTCTCCTCATTCTTGGGCCTCAGGCTCCACATCAGCTGATTCAACCAACTGGGGATCAAAAGTATCCTCTGTACTGAATGTCCTCTGTACTGAATACTCACAGGCCCTTTTCTTGTCCTGATTGCCTCATCGATACAGCAAAGTATTTTCATAACATTTGTAACATATTATTGCTTGTAAATCATCCAGATGTCTTCCAAGAGTCAAGAGAACCACCCAGTTGTGCACAGCGCCACATGAGCATCTTTGGGCCTGGGTACAAATTGGCATCCAGGAACTACTCTTCTGAAGAACCTGGAGGCAGATAGTCTGCTGTTCTTTCCCTCTGGCCTAAGACAAGACTTTCTGCTTCCAAAGCCATGGCTTTCCTCTCCTTTAGCCCAGAGAGACTTGGTGGTCCCTCTAGAGGGATGGAATGCCAGACTCTTGGGTGTTTGGACAGCTCAGGGGATGACTGTTTTCATTGAGTGAAATGACAGAAGGCCATAGGGCTGGCACATGCCCGGTGACACCAGGGGTTGGAGGTAGCATTAAAACGGAAAGGAAATTGACCTTGTGGTCCACACCCTCCTTCGTGGAAAAGAGACAAAGAGGCAGAGCCTCCAGCCCCATCTGGAGCCTTCCTTGAGCCCAGCATTGGCGATCACTATGGCTCCCCTGCCTCCCACAGCCCGAGTCACACCTTGTAATTTTTAGAAGAAGCTAAATGGAAGCAGTAAGACAGCTCCTAATTTAGCTTGCTCCTAAAAATTAAAAGAGAGCTGTTGGGTGGAGGTCAGGGCCACTGAATTCCTGGGGACGGGAATGAGCCTGCCACCCTCAGGTGTGTGTGTCCATTGTGAAAATGGCCTCCTACGGGAGCAGGAAGCCCTTCCTTGCTGCCTGAGTCCCTGACACAGCACAGGTCACTGAATGAATGAATGAATGAATGAATGAATGAATGAGCGAGCACGCACACGGAGGGGCATGCAGAGCTCCAGGGCCTATTTGGCTAAAGGCCAGGCAGAGACATCTCTGTGAGAACATGACAAGCCTAGAAAGGCTCCCAGACTCACTGGCATGAAGGAGAGATACCGACCAACGGTCCTGAGGCCTTCACCTACAGTTCCGCCCTATTCCAGGACACCTGCGTGTCAGCCATGTGTCAACTGTGTGCCTGTGAGGTGCACACAGCCTTGTTGGAACAGTCAGGAAACAGTGCACTGGGTGAAGACAGGAGACCCGGCATGTGCAGACAGAACACAGCCAAGGGACAGCCTCCCTCCACAGCCACTGAAGGCAACTACAGCATCAACTAGAACAGAAGGACGCAGATGAGGAAACCCACCCAGTGGCAAGTCTTCCTCTCCCCGAGACCCAGGGCAGGTGACTTCCCCCCAGCACCACCTGGCAGTTTCCCACACTGATTCTACCCAGGAATGGCTCATAAAACCTACTAAGTTGTTCCAACATTAAAAAAAAAAAAAAAAACCGCACATACTGATGGAGTGTTTGTTTCGGCGGCAGGAGAGCGAATGTGGTCGCAGCATGAATTTCTTACTGTGACCTGAACCCAGAGAAAGTGGGGGTGCACTCATCCAGCTCTCGAGCCACCGAGATCCAGGGCAACTGTGAGGCCCGGGAAAGCATCTTACAGAGACACCTACAATGGTGATGGCCTCCGTCATGGCACTGAAGTTGGGGCAGCCACATGTAGGGACCACACAGAGTCCTGTCCACATTTGAATCAACCACTAGACTTACTGTCTGCGGCATGACTGGCTGACCTTTCACACCTGTGTCCTGGGGTAGTCCTAGCAAACACCACATACCGTGTGGTTGACTTCACAAGAATCCAGAGCCTGAAGTCTGAGATGCAGTTAACGGATGGGGCTGGTTGTCCTGGTGGACATTCCTGGTACTCTGTGGCTTTGCCCTGTGTTTACCCAGCATTCCCCATGTGTGTCTGTGTTCAGGTCTTCCATTTTTCTAAGGTCACATTAGAGTGGGGCCACGCTTTTCCTTTAAAACTTCACAGTAGTGGCATTTCAACTGTATTTTAATAAATAAAGACTGTATGAAGATCCGAGAGTAAAACAGTCCCACTGGTCATCCTTACAGACCAGGTTCTGGTAACACACACCTTTAATCCCTGCAGCCACACTAGTTGCCATAGAAACCAGGCAGTGCATGCCTTTAATCTCAGGGGTGCACACTTTTAATCCCAGCCCTAGAGAGAATTATAAAATGGCAGGAAGCAGCTCTCAACACACAGCCTCATTCTGAGATTCCTGGAGGCAGGATCGCCTTTTCGGCCTGAGGTTGAGGTAAGAGCCAGTGACTGACTGCTTTGCTTTTCGGATCTTCAGGTTGAGCTCCTATTTCTCTTCCTGAGTTGTATTCATCATGTTTCTCCTCAATCCAATCTATTGTATCTGCAAAGACCCTGTTTCTAGGTCATGCTATAGCCTACAGAGTCAGCATCCAGGCTCTTCAACCACCGCGGCTTTTCTCGTTTTTCTCAGAGGATCTTAGGAGTTAAGTTTTTATTTAAATTGTTTTCATGTTGCTACTGATTAAACCTAGAGCCTCATTAACGCTACCAGTGAACTCAATACTTAGCCTGCGTTCAGTTTCTGAAGTTAAAGAGAAAAAGCACCACGCTCTGTTTTTTTTTTTTTATCAAAGTTTGATCACAGTATATTTTTCTCCACAGAAAAGAAGAGTTCGAACAATAATAAGCACAGGAAAGTGTCCGTTCTGGACAGAATCCTTCAAAACATAGGAAGATATGAAGACAGCCTGGAACTAAGAGGCAAGTGGCCCCGAATCTGCAGGTCCCCTGCTGGGCAGAGGTGAACTAAGAACGCCACTTGCCAGTGAGGCTCTTCCTAGCAGCTCTTGGATAAGCTGGGGTTTTGCATGGCTATTTGCCTGGACAAGTCCAAATTAAGGGGTTCTAGGCCAAATCATTGAAGGGTTCCCACCTCAGCCAAAGCAAAAGTGTGGTTCTCCCTCTCCCAGAAGCAGTTAGGACCTCAGAGTGCTTGTCACTCATACCATGGTCCCTGCCACCACGCCTGTCCCATTCGTGACCAACTCATCTGCTGGGCCTTTTCAGGTCCTATTTGACTGTTCCTGGGGGAGGGGCCACATCTGATAACAGCCAGAGGGAGGTGATGAAGGTTGGTGGATATCCAAAGACCCACTTAAATAACTTCACAAGCCAACAGAGTCCCTTAGACTTGGTCAGTTCCCACTGGGCCTGTAAGGCCCTGTCCCTTATACTAGAGTCTCTGGGAGCTCATTCAGATTTTGCAATAGCTTTGGAGAGACTTGATGTCTCCACCAACCCCTTCCATCAGAACCCCTAAAGCCCCCCACAGGCCTCCTCCAGCTTCATAAATATCACCCCTCACAAAGGAGGCCACAGAACCCCAAAGTTATAGGTTTCTGTCAAGAAACCCTATCCTTCCAGCATAGGTGCCCATAACCCATGGGGTCCCTCAATCTGCTTACAAGCCAAGGATAGTTGAGTGGCAGGCAGGGAGGACGGCCATCTAGTTGCTGTACATCCCTGAGAGCCCCAGAGTGACCCTTAGAAGATTGCAAAGCTTCTGATTCTGAAGGTGGAGACCCTGCTTGCCCAGAAATTCTTTTCCTATAGCTGTCACCCGCGCAGGAAGCTAGGGCTGTTTGCTTTCAGTCTTGCCCACGAGCCACGGGATATGGAGCAGCAGGGATGACAGGCATGCACATCTTCTTAGGAAAATCTCCTCTTTCCAAACAGAAAGCATCATTTAGGAGAAGAGGACCAAGCCCAGGAGGACAGCGTGGCGCAGGCGCTCCTGAGCTCGTTAGAAATGCTGGAGCCACTGGCGAGCTCCACACCACTCGTGCTTAGGGAATGTGCACATTCGTTGTTATCTATTCATAAAAGACAATTTTTTCCACGTAAGCCTAAGCTGAGTTATGTGGGGTTAAAGGGTATGCCTTTGTGTAGGGTTCTGCCTTGTTCATAAGTCGCCACAGACCGTCTTCTGGCTTCCCACATCTGCGCTCTAATCACACACACCTACCGTCGGCAGGAGAAAGCTCTTCGACTCCGGAGGTCAGCCTCTCTGCAGTGACACCCAAACCAGGGCAAAATGTCACATCTCGGTGTTATTAAAACTTGGTTGTTCTCGGGCCTCCTCTGAGAGCTGTAGAGATGCAAAGCTGCTCCTCTTGGGGGGCATTCACATGGAGCTAAAATCTAACGTTCCAGGACAGGCTAATGTGTGAGGACAGACAGAGAGACAGACAGCTTCTGTTTTCAGCAGAATAATAAGCTACAAGCCAGTAGCATTGCAGCATTGCAGACATGGAGCTCTATATTGGCCTAGTAGGTAGAATAATACAGATAATGAAAGAAAAAGTGTTCAAAAGACA
The DNA here is from genome assembly GCF_014885135.2 of Alexandromys fortis. Classification (NCBI taxonomy): domain Eukaryota; kingdom Metazoa; phylum Chordata; class Mammalia; order Rodentia; family Cricetidae; genus Alexandromys; species Alexandromys fortis. The sequence goes on along the minus strand of NW_026067909.1, from coordinate 28,677,620 downwards.
ACTCGTGAGGCCTGGCTATTTCCACACCTAGTGGGCGGGGGGCGGAGAGCGCCAAGAGAAGAGAGTCTCTCTTGTTAGTGATGCTCTTTTTTATCTGGCTCATATGAGGGAGCCCTAAATCACCTCTTAAAGGGAAGAGATCTCCCTGGGGTCGCTCACTGACTGTCCGCCATGGACCAAGAACTTCTGCAGTGGCTGGAATCCAGGCCAGGTGCACCCAGGGAAGAAGGGAAGGGCACCCTTATCTGTGCTGCCGCTGCAGGTCAAGCTCACAAGGTGGGGAGAGCTGAACATGGAGGGAAATGGCAGAGCAGTGGAGGACCTGACACCACTTACTTTGCTGGGAATTTGTCACTGACACCAACATCCCTAGGAATGATGGTAGGAGCCATGCAGAACCAGAGGGAGATTTCCTCTCCCGCTCTGGAGCAAGACACGTGATTCCCCGGAAAATCAGATCAAAAGGCCCCGTGTGATGTCGTTATTTTAGGTTTCTCCTTTAACTGTGTGAATGAATTCCAAATGGCTCTTCTTGGCTTTTGGTTTCTCAAGACAGGCTTTCTCTGCATAACTACTCTGGCTGCCCTGGAACTCGCTTTGTAAACCAGGCTGGCCTCAAACTCACAGAGATCCACCTGCCTCTACCTCCAGAGTGCTAGGATTAAAGACGTGTGCCACCACCGCTCAGCTTAACCAGTTCTTTTTAAAGGCAGCAAAACGGTTGATTGAGAACACTGACTACAAAGCAGATAGTGTCTGATTTACTTATGACATGCTCCATCTCCCAAACCATCCTTAGTCAGGGAAGGAGAATCTACCTCCTGCACAGCACAGCTGAGCAAGACAGGGCACTGAAGGCTTTTATATCAGGTCCCATGGTCCCCGTGCCTCTAGAGAGTTGGGAAAATACCAAAACTCAAGATACAGTTTTTGCTGGGTGTGTATCATAAACTCAAAACATTGTAAGTTCAAAACCATCAGGATATGTGCCTTTACCAGTTAAAGCCTCTCCCGATGACATGCAGATACAATCACGTTTCCCGGGCTCAGCTGTTCCTGCCAGCAAAGCCTCGCTCACCATGCTTAGCTGCACACACTCATCTACCACACGGGCATGTAGCAATTCCTTTGCAAACCAGTGTCCAGGCTGCATGGGCGGCGGCTTTGTCAGGTCTGTTTAGCACCATGGATGACTACAGGTCTGGATGGGTTTCCATGTCTTCACGGCTGTGGCAATTCGTCTTTGTCAACTTGACTGGATTGAGAATCACCATGGAAACACAGCTCTGGATACATCTGCAAGGGTGTTTCCAGAAAAGCCTTCAGTGGAGAAGCAAGAGTCCCTCTAAGTGTGGGCAGCACCATGCCCTGGGGTGGAGGCCTGGACCAGATGGAAGGAAGTGAGCTAAACACCAGCACACATCTCTCCCGGGATGCAACGTGGCCAGCTGGCTGCTGCCACCGTCCCCACCACCATGGCAGGTCACACCAGTGGTCCCAGGAAGGGTGCCCACCAGAATCTGGGGGATACGCAGTTATCTTTTGTGAAGTCTGGAGGATCAATCTCTTTAAAGAAGGCTGCTGCTTGGGATGGGTGGGCGCCGTGCCCCGGCTGCCCTCACCCTCTTTCTTCAAATGTAGTTTTCTCATGTTCTGGAGTTTGGGTATCTCCAGGGACCTGGAAATGACCCCCACAGAGACAAATCCATAGTGGGGCTGGGTGGAGATGGGAGGCATTCTGTTCCTGACTTTCGCTGAACAGAAAGAGGCTCACGACCTCTTTCTGGGAAGACCCTTCTCATTGTGCTCCCAACCCTCCTTTTTTCAGGGTTAAAAGACATGCCCAGTGGTACCTCAGCCTGCCCTGTCACTGCCCTTGGGAGCCCAGTGACATCTCAGCCTGCTCTATCACTGCCTCAGGGAGCCCAGTGGCATCTCAGCCTGCCCTGTCCCAATATGGTTAGTTGCTTACCAGCTGCTATGAACTGGTGTTTGGGGAGCTAACCTACACTAAACATTCTACTAGGCTGATGTGCTTGACTGTGGAGAGCTGGAATGTTACAGCTTGGGAGCCAAATTATCCTCAGTCCCCTTAACTGTCCACTTCTGTGTCTGATATCATGTCCACGTGACTGTTAGGTAAATCCTTCTGGAACATACTGAGCCCTGCCTTCCACCAATTCAAAGGCTAATGACGTCATCAGAGAGTGTCTGAGGCCGATAGTAGAAACTTCCTCACTTCCTACCAGTGTGTTTCACATTTTTTATTATTAACTTTAAATGTACGGGTATTTACACTTGCATTATGTGTGTCATGAGTATGCCAGAAGAGTGAGCCAAATGTAGCGAGCTGCATGGTGTCACACCTGATGGAGATGTATAATCAACTCCTGAGATGGCTAAGGCCTGACCTATGCTATGATCACGCAATGATTATCAGCTGCCTGCATATGCGTGAACCTATGGGCAGTGCCCACCTGGCAGTTTGGAGTTGGCAGCCCATGCCTACTTAAGGGCTGGGAGAGGTTTGCCCGGGGAGAGTATGGAGAGAGAGAGAAGAAGGAGATAGATTGCTGTGAATAAAGTCCTGAAAACTGCTTCAAGAAGAGCTCCAGGTGTTGCGTTTTTCCTTGCTGGTCGAGGGTGGACGCGATGGCCAAATCCCTTGGAACCAGAGTTAGACTGTTATGAACTGCTAGCTGGATACTTGGACTCAAACCCAGGTCCTCTGCCAGAGTAACAGGTGTTCTTAATGTCTGAGCTGTCTCTCCAGCCCCTGACCTCACCACTCTGTTTTTCAGTGTCTTAATTTACTATTTTCTTCGTCCTTTAGGGTTATGATTGCAGTGATAAAACACCATGAGAAACAAGCAACCCGCGGAGGGAAGGGTTTATTTGGCTTCCATATCTAGAGTTCACTGAGGGAAGCCAAGGCAGGAACTCAAACTGGCCTGGAACCCGACCTGGAGGCAGGAGCTGATGCAGAGGCCTTGGAGGGGTGCTGTTTACTGGCTTGCTCCTCACATCTTGCTCAGCCCGCTTTCTTACAGAACTCAGGACCACCAGCCCAGGTGTGGCCGCACCACAAGGTCTGGGCCCTCCTCTATGGATCATTAAGAAAATGCCCTACAGGCTTGGTGCCTACAGCCCCATCTTATAGAGGCATTTTCTCAACTCAAGTTCCCTTTGCTAGGGTGACTTTAGTTTGAGCCGGGTGGACATAAAACTGGCCAGCACAACTGACCCTCTGTCAACTTGACCCGAATAACACAGAAACCACACCAATTACAACACTGTTTAGTCAATAGCTTAGGCATATTTCTAGCTAACTCTCACATCTTAAATTAACCCATTTCTATTAATCTATGTATTATCATGAGGCTGTAGCCTACTGGTAAAGTTCTGGCTGGCAGCTGGCAGCATTTTCCATTGGCAGCTACATGGTGTCTCTTCTACTCAGCCTACTTTCTATATCTCTCTTCAGATTTCCCATCTGGCTTTACTCTACTAGGCCACTGGCCAAAACAGCTTCTTTAACAACCAATGGTAATAAAACATATTCATAGCATACAGAGGGGAATCCCACATCATGACACATAAGCACATCTCTGTTAAGATACAACATTTCCTTTCTTGTTCATCCCCAAGATCACACACTAATAAAAAAATCGTACTATGAAATATTTTACAAACCAAGCCCCACAACTTTATAAATTCAAACACCTTAATAGTTGTCTCTTTAAAAATAGCTAGTCTCTTTTAGAATCAAAAGTCTCCGTAAAACTCCCAAATCTCTTTTTAAAAGTTTGAAAGCTCTCACCTGTGGGCTCCTGTAAAATTAAAACTAAATTACTTTCCTACTTGGAGAGAGAAGAACCAGGGAGCAGTCACAAACTGAAGAAAGAAAAAACAAACTCCCAACAGTGTAAATAACTCAGTGTCCACTCACGATCTTCTGGACTCCTCCAAAGGACTTGGGTCACTTCTCCCTCTGCAGCACACACAGCTGTCTTCTAGGCTCTGGCTGGCTCCACTCCATGGCTGCTGCTGTTCTTGGTGGAAATCCCATCGTACTGGCATTATCTGCTGAAACCGGCTGCGGCTCTCTTCATTGTACAAAGGCTCAGTTTTTCTCCATGACCCCTAGAATCCTGGGGCTTCAACTGCCACTCCACCTGCATCTTCACCAATAGTCTTGTAGCTTCTTACAAGGCCAAGCCTCGGCTACTCTCCCCAAATCCTTTATGCCTTCAAAACCAGTACCTTGTTCAGCTTCCAGCATGAGATACAACCCTGGCTGCCTCTGAAACACGGCTTCTGGGTGCCGACTCTCAGGAAACACTTCCCAGGAGACTTCACCAACAATGCTGGTCTCTTCTTAATCACCACTAATTTCTCAGCTCCAGCTGACCAGCATCCATTGTCCAAGTAACACAAAGGTTCTATTTCAGTGACTCTGGACTCTTGTTAATCATGGCTGATCCTTCAGCCCCAGCTGACCTGACACCACAGATTCTTCACACGGAAGGCCTGGTAGTCTTTGCTTCCCTCTGAAACTTCACAAGCCAGGCCTCCATCTGCATTGACCTGAACATTCCCTTCTTTCAAGCTCCTGCAGGACAGCTCACTGAGTTCTCAGCACCCAAGGGCGTTGCTAGTCCAAAGTTCCAAAGTCATTCCATTGTCCTCCCACAAACAACATGGTCAGGTATGTCACAACAACACCCCACTGTCCTGGTACCAATTTCTGTCCTGGTAGGGATATTATTGCTATGATGAAACACCATGCTCGAAAGCAAGTTAGGGAGGAAAGGATTTATTTGGCTTACATATTCAGCCATAGTCCTTTGAGGGAAGCCAAGGCAAGAACGCAAACAGGGTAGGAACCTGGAGGCAGAAACTGATGCAGAGGCCATGGAGGGGTGCTGCTTACTGGCTTGCTCTTTATGGCTTTCTCAGCCTTTCTTATAGAACCCAGGACAATCAGCCAGGGATGGTCCTACCCACCTTCAATGCCCTGGGCCCTCCTCTGTGGAGCATTAAGAAAATGCCCTACAGTCTCACCTACAGCCCCACCCTACAGTCTCGCTTACAGCCCCATCTTACCCTCTTGCCTACAGCCCCATCCTACTGGCTTGCCTACAGCCCTATCTTACCATCTTGCCTACAGCCCCACCCTACAGTCTCACCTACAGCCCCATCCTACATGCTTGCCTACAGCCCCATCTCACAGAGGTTATTTTCAAGTGAGGTTCCCTCCTCCCAGATAGGTTTAGTTTGTGTCAAGTTGACATATCACTTGCCAGCACACTTAATTTTAATATTGAAAACATCCATACATGCATATGTTGCTCCATCTGTGGGTTTGCTCATGTGAGTGCAGTGCACACAGAGGCCAGAAGGGCACGGAATCCCCAGGAGCTGAAGTTACACAGCTGTGAGTCATCTGATGGGGTGGGAACGGAACCTGGGTTCTCTGCAAGAGCAGTGCTCATCGTAACCTCAGCACCATCTCTGCAGTCCCCGCGGTTGTTTCTGTAAAACTTTCACAAAACAATTATGTCGGAACACGGTGCTTGGGGGCTTCTGGTCCATGGCCACTCGTGTTTAGTTCCAGAATAAGCCTGCTGCCCTTTGGCATGGGAGCTTTGCCTACCACCTCCAGGCAACTGCTGTACCCCATAGGATCCCACGGCTCTTCCAGGACACGCACCAGATGTTTTGCAGTTGTGTCTCCCGTCCTTAGAACTCCCTGACAGCAGAAGCTGCACTGTTTCCCTATGGAGCAAATTTTCATCTGGAAGTATCAGGCCACTGAGGCGGTTAAAAAGCCATCTGGTTCAAAGTGGCTGAGAAACGTTTTCTAGTTGAAGTCCCCACGTGACACTCAGCTCGATTACAGTCACTGGCAATGGAGCATTACAAAAGGTGGCTCTGCGGTCCTGTATCACACACCCCGCGAGCAAACACGGGCCTCAGGCAGGTGGAAAGGCAGGGCGTGGCTGGCAGGGGCCCTCGAGGCAGCCCCAGCTCCCCCACAGCGTAACCTGCACGCCTGACCACCATGGTGACCTTGGAGCGAAGTCTGTCTTTCCTCCGAACTGGAAGTGACAGCTGTGGCTGTGAGAACTGATGTAGACTGGAAAACAGAGGTGACAACTTCGAGGACATGATCGTCAGAACTGGAAGGAAAATTGGCCGGCTGACTCAATGACCGCTGAGACCAGCAGGCCAGACGTGGGGGACACAAACGCCCAGGCTGCAGTCTCACACAAGAATCTATGCTACAGACATAGAAAGGAGGATGTCCCCTTCCCCGACAGTCTTTCCTTCAGCTTCTCTGTCTAGTGCATTGTTAACTCTGGAACATCCAGCTGGGATCAGAAATGTGTGGAAGCTCAGAGCTAGCCATGCTGGCAGATGAACCATCACAGGGCCCTGCCTTCGCCTGGGAGACACAGGTCAGCATTCTGCTTCTGATCCCGGTGCTGCCCTGGTCCAGAATCACAACCACTGTCCTGCACTGCCTCCCCATGGATCCTCCAAAAACAGCACCTACCTGGCCAATCAGGGAGGTCCTAGCTGACAGGAGGCCACTAGAGGGCCACTGCCCACCAAGTCCTCTCCCACACCCCCCCCAAGGCTCTGCATCCCTGACATGAATCAGGGGGCCTCCAGCAATTTTGCTCCCCAGCAGCTATCAAGAAACCCTGTTTGATCCGTGTCATGGCCCCCCAGCCCCCATCTCACCGCTTCTGCAGCAAAGTCAAGGAATGCAGGGCGGGGCACTGTCGACCCGGAAAGACTTAAGGACCTGGGGCACGTCTGGTATGTGGATGAACCTGGTTTTAGACCGCCTCCTTCCCAGCCACAAAGAGAGGCTTTCCTGTAGGGGAGGGAAAAGGACAACAGGCTGCTGCCCTGTGCTCATACCGTGCATCTAAGGGGTCACACATTGGGAGGAGCCACCAGGAATGTTCCCCTGCCGCTGTCCCTTCAGCTCTGGACACAGCGCCAGTTGGAACCGTGAGGAGTGAGCCCAACGTGGTCTTGAAGGAAAATGGCTTGGAGTGGGTGGGGAACCTGAGAACAATGTACGAGCTAGGTGCCACATGGACGACCTATAACGAGGGCACTTTCATTGCCTGGGAGAACGGTGTCTGGTCCCAACACAACACCTGCACAGGTGCCATGGGGACAGCCCCAGGGTGGAACGACAAGGCTCTGGTGCCACCACCAGTCAGTGATGTCCTCTTACTGTTGTGTGTAAGTAGAAGTAAACTTCAGTGCGTCTACTTACAGCTGGGGGGGGGGGGGAGCACTGTCCAAAACTCAGAACCTTCAGCAGAGGCTCTGGAGGGGCACCCCAAGGGTAACTCTGACTCTGCGGACTTGCTCAGAGGGCAAGAGGCTATTCTGGTTTCAGCCTGATTGTGACCTCGGAGCGCGCTCTCTCTCTCTCTCTCTCTCTCTCTCTCTCTCTCTCTCTCTCTCTCTCTCTCTCTCTCTCTCTCTCCAGAACTGAGGCCACTCTGAGGGTCTGTCCTCTGGAAACCTTGTCAGTTGCCTGCTTCAGGGGTACTGATGGAAGAAGTACAGCTCCTTGTCTCTCACGCAGTGGTCAAAGGAAGCCTGACTCCTTACTGTGGAGGACACCACTTCTCTCTTGACGACATCCTTACCAACAGGAAGTCACTGTCTCACTTCCTGAGCAATGGATATGGCTGGATGGAGGGAGGACATGCTGGCGGGCATGCATAAAGCCAAGCGACCTGACAGGAGCTTCGAGTACCTCCATGATGAGATTGTGGGGGCACTGCAAGGACAATCCAGGGTCCATTCTCACTAAAGGCTTCCTCCTGGGGTGGGTACCACAGACGACTCCTCATGTCCACCCTGCTCTCAGCTCTCCTCATTGTCCCTGCGGCCTTGCTCTGGGTGACACAACCCACTAGCTGATGCCCCTGCACCTTTTAGTGGCGGATGACAGGGTGGCCATGCTAGAGGGCTCCTGGTCCACTTGGCGTTTATTACTGTGCCCACTGCTCACTCCAGGTGCTATGAGGCCAGCAGCCATTGTGGGCATTCCTCCAGGGTTTGGGGGCACGCCTCATTCCAGACAGTCCCATTTTACACCCAGGGCTCCCATTCCTACTGCTTTTCCTGTTTGTCCCTGCACAGACGTGCTCACCACAGGCCCTGCGCACAGTTCCCATGCCTTCCATCACAGCTCGAGCCCCTCCCAGCTCAGGTCGAGCATTTCTCCTCCCCCTCAGATAGGCACTTAGACTTGAGGTTTGGGTAGTCCTGTTGCCTTCAGGGCAGTGGCTGATGGTCTGTGACCCCGGGGATCTTAACACGCAAATGAAAATTTAAGAGGGAAGAGCCAGTGAATCATAGCAGAGACCTGCTAATGTGCCGTCACAGTTAAAGGATGCTGCCCCCGACTCGCCAACTTAGATGCTTGCCAGTGTGTTAAAGACAGTCAGGCTGCACGCATGCATCTCTGGCTGGTGCTGCAGTGAGGGAACAGAGGAGCATGGAGGCTTTGCTGCTGCTTCCAGGTCCCACAGGCCAACCCAGGCTACGCACAGACCTCTGCAGACTGGGGCCGAGAGCAGGGAAGGACTGTGTCATTCTCCTCAGGGTCCATTAAGTTTGAGCACTGTTCTTCTCAGGAGGGTCTACTCTAAGCCTCGTGGTTCTTCAGGGTCTCATTCATCAACTTGGCCACCAAGCCGATCAGAGTGAAGATTTCCACTCCTCAGAGACACGAGAAGAACCCATAGCAACAAGTGTCAGCTTTGGGTTAACGAAAAGGGCAACTGTTTGAAACATGGTCTCCCCGGCTGAGCCATGCAGCGCGCTGCTGTCTGCTCAACAGACGGTATCTGTGGGGACGAGACCCCAGGAGCCACGAGGAGCCACAGAACCAGCTCCTCCATTTGCCATCACTAGATACTCGATGGGGATATCGACACTCGGCGCTTCAAGTCCTTGTTCTATTTTTAAATGCTTGATTTGTGCCTTTTCAGTCGGATCTTATTCAACAAACACTGTACTGTGTGCTCAGCTGAGGAAGGGTAAACATTCCCCGGGGCTGTGGCGATGTGTTTGCACAGACCTCAATTACAAAATTAACAGGGCAGATTGTACTGTCTGTTGAGCCGCAGAGATGACAATCAAAACCTCTAATGAAGGGAGACAAGAGAAATAAGACCTAAGGACAATACTCGAAAGAACGGCTTGTTTATTTATCAAATTTGATTTACTAGCCAGCTGTGTGACTTCAGTTTAGAATTCACCAGAGAGAAGGGCCTTGCTCCGGAGCAGCAGAGTCCCAGACTTAGTCAGAGCAGGAAGCAGGCAGGAGAAGGAGGGGGAGGGGGGAGAGACAGTGACTGGGTGAGGTCTTCGCTGGTCATAGCATCCCAGTCTAAAGTTTCATACAAGCTCTAATAGCACTGAACAGGTAGCTCTTCTGCCTGAAGTAAACATGGGGTTTTGGGATTTGCAGAGGTAAGAATGAGGCTCATTCCCACAGGGGCACTGAGGTGAGGAGGGCTGACTGAGAGAGAGCCATAGATGGCTGCAGCTCCATTCCTTAGCTCCGACGCCCCTAGGAGTGGACTCTAAGCAGGAAAAGCAGATCAGGCCTGATTAGAGGGTACCCAGGGGCCTGACTCCCCACAGATGGAAGGAGTGCATGTCCAGCCCTATTACAGAGCTGCAGGCATGAGGGGAGTGCGTGCCTTCACCTCAGCCCCAGGCACTAGCCTCAGGCTGCCCCATCCTGGCATCCCAAGCAGCACAGACGGCACAGACTCGCAAGGCAGGAGCCTTGTTTTCTTGGAGACGCCTGGCCACTCTCTGTTTCACAGAAAATTAATAAATGTGTGTGCAAACTACCTTAAGAGACCCTTTGAGCCACCGCAGCGAGGGCGTGAGATGACCTGCGGAGTGGGGCTGCCAGGCAGGGGCAGCGGTAGTGGTTCAGCAGGGGCATCGCCAGCCGGACCCCCCATGATGCCAGCCAAACACTTCCATCCCAAGGGTGGAGGCTCCATAGAACAGTGGGCACCAACCTACTACCTGAGCTTGGCTTATAATGACTAAATAGTGGTAATAGGCAACACAGGCTATATTCGTTCAAGTTTATGCAGATGCTTTGAACATACTTCCTTTTATAGACCTGTGTCCTCTTTCTTCTCCATTAGAGTCTGTTCCCCTAGATGCTCTGTCTTCTTCTCTCATGTCATGTGTCCGTCCATGATTTTATACATCTTTAAGATCTAGAGAGAAAAAAACCCACATACATGTTCATCCACAGACTGCCTTAATTTATTTAATGTGATTAATCTCCCGTTGCATCCATTTTCCTACCAACAATGTAACTTGATTGAGTGGAACCTCCCTCGGTTCTGCTGCTTGGCTCTGTGAGCAGTTTTAGACCCTGATGGGCAGGTGTCTCTGGGATGTGTGGACTGGGAGTCTGGATTACCATCCAGGAGCGGCCTATCTGGGCCACTCAGTGGACCTACCTGGATCACACAGTGGGTCTACCTGGGTCACGTGGTGGACCTACCTAGGTCGCACGGTGGGTCTATCTGGGTCGTGTGGTGGGGCTATCTGGGCTGCGCAGTGGGTCCTCTTTTGGCATCTGGAAGAGGCTCTATACTGATTCCCACAGTAGAGCTAACAGTTGATGGTTCCCTTCGTCCACATCGATACCAGCATTTGCTGCTTCCTGAGCAGCTGTCATTGTGACCAGTGAGACAGAACTCAACGTCCTTCTGACTTTATCCTCTGATAGCATGGGGTTGAACGTCTTTCCGCATCTACTGGCTGTTTATATTTCTCCTTATGAGAACTCTTCATTAGCCCATTTCTTATTGAGTTGTTTTGGCTGCCGTTTGTTCTGTTTGAGTTCTCCGTGTATTCTGGATGTCAAACCTCTGCCTGACGTATAGCTAGCAGAAATCTATTGGAAGCTGCTGCTTCCTCGCTTGCTTCCCGTGCTGTGCCGAAGCCTTTCAATTTCATGCAGCTCCGTCTCTTCGTGGAGCCGGCTCGGAAAGCACCCGTGCTGAGATCTTAAAGACTTCTCTGCCTTTTCCCTCTGGTAGTGCTAGGGTTCAGGTTTCACATGAAAGTCTTTACTGCAGCTGGAACTGATGGTCATGCCCAATTCTACCAGCAGGTGTGCTGAAGGTGCCCGTTTCTCCCATGCTTATTGTTTCAGCCTCTGTCAAAACTCAGGTGGCTACGGCTGTGTGATCCTAAGTCCGTGTCCTCTATTCTATTCCATGGATCCGTGTGTCTGTTTTGTGTTGTGCTGGTATCTGTAGTTTTTTTTTTTTTTTAACTCTTTAAAGGCCCACTATCCTGCTCCCAAATAAACACACAGAGACATCCTTACTATGAATGCTTGGCCTTAGCTTGGCTTATTTCTAGCCAGCTGTTCTTAAATTATTCTGTCTACCTTTTGCCTCTGGGCTTTTATTATTCTCAATTCTATATACCTTTCTTTATTTCTTACTCTGTGGCTTGCTGTGTAGCTGGATGGCTGATCCCTGGAGGCCTCTCTCCTCCTCCTTCTCTTCCTCTTGCTCCTCGATCTTCCTTCCCAGATTTTTCCTCCTACTTATTCTCTGCCTACCAGCTCCACCCATCCTTTCTACTGCCTTGCTATTGGCCATTCAGCTCTTTATTAGACCAATCAGGTGTTTTAGGCAGGCAAAGTAACACAGCCCAAGTCACGAAGTCATGCTGCTCCTGTGGGACATGGGACACCATCCTCTGAAGATCCCACGCCTGAAACTGATTTTAAAAACGTGAAGCCAGGGCTGGCACTCACCTACAATCCCAGCTCTGGGGAGGCCCTGGCAGGAAGGAGGCAGCAGGCTTGAGGTGTGAGCGTGGGGAAGCGGGGACCAGTTCTAAGGAGAACTGTCAGAATGTTACTGGTGCTGCTGAATTGAAACAAACTTCCAAAGAAGAGGGTGAGATTGTAAACCACAATAGCGGCCACCTGCCTTTTCTTCCTTACAGGGAAATGTGTAGAACGTCCAGAGCTGAGCTTGGTGAGGCTTTCCTACCTCTGAAGCACTTGGCTTAACACTGCATTGCATAATGGGAAGCGATGCCTCTGTGCCACCTCGGCTCCTATGACTGCAACACCTGAAAATGGCAGCTCCCTAGGAGGACTGCAGGCCAGAAGGCAGGCTGGAGACATGCCTCACCAGCTGGACAACAAGCCGCCAGGCTTCTGTTCCAGTCGGACCAGCAAATACTCATGCTCTGGGGGTAAATGTTCTCAACTGTGTTTTTGACAGGTGGGAGCACCTACCAAAACTCACTGCCTTGAACATTTAGAACGAGTCTTAAAACCACATTTCCGAATTTCTTAACTGTTTGAGACAAAGGAAAGCAGAAACACACATCACCCTTACCGACGAAATCATAAAATTTTATAACATTTCTGAAAACCCATCTTCAAAATGTTTTCGCACAGATGCACGTCTTTTGAGAGGTGTTTATCTCCTTGTTCACTGTCAAAACATCATTTGTAGCATCTACCCAGGAGAGGCGGGTGCAGTGTCTCCGTGGTTTTCAGAATATCTGCCCGGCGGCTTACTCGCAGTGCCATCTGCCACCACAAACAAGATTGGCAGGTTTTCTCTCTTTTTGCTAGGATGAAGTGCCTGCTGCACAGCTGTCTCCCTGTCATGCCACCATGAGGTCACTGAAGTCCTGTTTGTGTCCCACAGGAAATGGACGCCCCCCCTCCTGTATGGTGACGGAGTGTGGTCCTCAGCTCCAGGGAAAGCCTGCCGTGCACGGCGAGGCCCAGGCCGGCCAGCCTCTCCCCATTCCGTTGCCCCTGAGGACAGAGCCACTAGAGCTATCTGTTGGGCTTCTACAAGGACTAACCCTAGGGCACCTGGGACCAGAACAAGACAAAGCAGTGCCATGATCAAAAGACACTGGAGATGTCTCCTGGAAATATACCACACACCAGAATGGCTGCAAAGTCTTATGGGAGGGAAACTTGCTTCAAAGTTCTGATTTTATGAACTCTTTTTTTTTTGGGGGGGGGGGGTGCATATCCCAAGGAACCTGTTTCACCCTCCCTGTGCAGCAAAGGATGACCTTGAACTCCTGGTCCTCCTGCCTCTACCCATTCAGATAGAGGTTGCAGGCAGGCGCCACTACACTCAGCTTTAGGTAAAATTAGGTTAAAGCTATGTACTGAGAACTCCTGGCCATCACCGTGGATTCACTTCTGTGATGCCAGGTCTCCCCAGTATCCCAGAACTTTAAACAGAGCAGGGTGTGCCGTCCGCTGGTGGAAGGGACCAGTGCACAGCAATGCTATCTTGCTCTCTCAAGAGCTGCACTCCAAGTGGTCTATGAGTTTCACAAATTAAACCGATCATGCACTGTAACACAATCAATCAAATTCCAGCAGCTCCAACTCACAAACCCAGCAAGCGGACAGTTTTTTCAGACTACACAAGGAACACACAACGCATCTGAAAGATAATGGTTTTTAATTCTCTAAGTTCTCACTTATGCAACATAAAAAAGGCATAATTATGTGACCGGATAGGATATTTTTACAAAAAAACAGTTCCCTTCATTATCTGGTCAGTAGTATATAAATATTTACAATGAAAAAATAGGCAAGGAGAAGGGAAACCTCCAATATCCAAGTCAATTTCTTTCCAACACTTATCACAATCTGAAAATAAAACGATTCCGCCTTGCTTGACTGGCACCCGCGCTGCTCAGCTGGTGGCCTGCAACTGGGCGCTGCCAGCCGAGCCAGCCCTGCTCCACGTGGCCCTGTCCTTTGTACTGCTTTACAGGTTATCTGAAATAGCAAACTAAATATAAAAATGTAAACTTTGGAAGAGAAAGTAAGAACAAGTGTGTAGAGGCGACGCTTGGGTATCCGTGTCCTTGTGCAGGCTACTGTGTCAAACACTAGAACCAAAGTAAAACGTGTGTGCGTTTTCTCAGAGACACGTTCCAACTTAGTGTGATCATGGTAACAAAACTGTCTCTACAGAGGATGCTAAAAAATAGCAGACATTACTCTTAGTTTAGGAACACACCACTGTCCTAGGTTTTCTGTTTTGTTTTGGCAGGAACCAGTTTGCTGTTTTTAAAGTGACAGATACAAATGAGGTGGTGGAAATAAGATGCCCCAGCACATCACAGCGTCTTTCAACTACGAAGACTACGTTGTAGGTGAGCAGCCTGCTGAACTCGGCAACATTACACTCAAGTCCAGAGGGTAACAAGACTTCTCCCAGCAGACATAGTGCTGAAACACTGTGGCCTGTGTGCAGACAGGGGCACCTGCAGCTCCAGCTGCCTGGAGGGTCTGGGCTCCAGTGGGTGTCTAATAACCCTGCAACAGTCTCACGTGTGGGAACTGCGTCGCCCCCTACCGACCAGAGAAACCCGGAGCCTGGGTTCTCTGGCTTTGTAATGTTCATTGAAGTCCAACCTGAAGCTGAGAAACCGGAGACTTTCATCAGAGCTGGTCGTCAGCAACACCAGAAACTGTTGCACAACACCCTAGGATGGAAACCGGAGGAGAATCAGTTGGAACACCTTGTCCAGTAGGCTCTCCCAGGGCCACTGCACCAACAAGCCTCTAGCAGGAATGCTCCCAGCAGGCGCCACTTTTGGCACAGTTAGACAGGCAATGCACACATTCTGTGCAAGAACACCTGGCCGCCTGACATCCCCTCTGCATTCACGCCCCAGGAATAAGCCGAGTCACAGATGCTAAGACATCTTATTCTGTGGTGAGCATAGAGCTCAGGGTCCACAGGTCAGCCCTGGCATCTCACTTACAAATGCATGCTGGGTCATCACTCTACAGGGGAATGGATTCAAGCTCGAAACCACTCCTGGGGCTGCACACCAGTGTGAAAGGCAGCCTTCCTGTAGGACACAAGGTCTGTCAGATGCTGATGTAGCAAAGTCCCTAGAGTAGTCATGGCTTAGATCTCTCAACAAACCCACTCTGCCTGCACCTTCCAAGGCAACGACACTCAGTGAGTCACTCTGAAGAGCATGGGAAGTCACAGGTTCCCAGTGCCAATCACCCGTCAGGCTCTCATCCGAGCTGGACAGCTGCCCCAGGAGAGCCGAGAGAGGATGAATCCTCAGGGGGACAGCAGCTCCCGAGGCACACCACCCTAAATGCTGGTCCTGTGACAAGGATGACCTAGATCTCCATCATCTGAAAGCAAGCGCTGCCATGGAAGAGGGCACCGTGGTTTGTGCTTATACACACCTGGTAGAAGTGCGTCAGTATTCGCAGCTGTGAACACATTTTTGGTATGGAGTCCTGGAATTCGCGGATCCTCCTGTTCTCCTCCTCTTCCTCTGCCGCCGTCACTCCCCACTGGCCCTGGACAATTAGAAGCAGCCAGTTCAACTGCTGGACGCCTCCTGATGTGATACCAACAGCACCACAGGCTGAGCACGACACTGTGAGACCCATTCCCACTCTGTGCACCACGGGAGAGGTGGCCCTGTGTCCGTCCATGGTCCCTCATTCAGACAGTAGTCTGAGTGCTGGAACTCCTGACTCCAGGGGGAACTCCTCTCGCAGTCTCCCTAGAGACACATCCATCTACTCTCATACTAAAAGGTCATTTTCAGCCACACATGCATGGTAGTCCACACCTGTAATACCACCTGAGGCAAGAGAACAGTTAAACTGAGGCCAGACTGGGTTGTCACAGTGAGACCATATCCCATCTCTTCCCCCAGGAAACGGTAGACTTGACTGCACATATGTCCAGCCAGCCTGTGTGGGAGTTACAAGTTCTCTTCATCAGCGCACATGGTAAATTCCATTCACTACATTTTCTCATCGGAACCTTTGCATTCCTGGCAGACACTCTGGTCTTAAGAAACTGTTATTTTGCTAGGGCTTCTCATCTGCATTTTATGTGGTTTGCCCATTGATATTCAGAGCTCAGGCTTGCTCCTTCTGAGTCTCATCGGCCTCAGGTGCCTCACACTGCCTGGCAATGGAACTGTGGCTAGGCAGGGTGGTAGCTTTTCCAGCAGGGCCGACTGTACTCTCAACAGGTTTCTTCCCCTTTAGTGAACGGAAACAAATCCTGCTGGGCACAGACAGAGCAGCAGGATTTGGTATTAGCACTGTTGGATCTTAGGTTTGGGTTTGATTATTCTTTGCCATGCCCTTGATTGTTTCATTTTGAATAAACAGAAAAGTTTATTCTATGCCATTATATGTTGGACGTATGTGAGCTGTTTCTGATCTATAGGAGTCCACAGGACATCTACAGCACTGGACTTTAAAATGGGACTGTATTTTACGTTAGGAGAGTGGCGTGAGACTGGGGACAAGGAGGAGAAGGTGACTGACTAATAATGTCAACCCGACACAGCTATAGTGACCTGAGAGAAGGTCTCCATGAGATCGTGCTGTGATCAAACCTGTGGTGCATTTTTTTAGTTAGCAGCTGAAGGTGGAGGGCCTGGCCCATTGTGGGTGGTGCTACCCCTGGGCTGCTGGTCCTGGATTCTCTAAGAAAGCAGGCTGAACAAGCCATGGAAGGCAAGTCAGTAAGCAGCACCCTCCATGACCTCTGCATCAGCTCCTGCCTCCAGGTTCCTGCCTGCTTGAGTTCCTGCCCTGACTTCCTTCAGTGATGGACTCCAATGTGGAAGTGTAAGCCAAATAAACCCTTTCCTCTCCAACTTACTTTGGGTCACAATGCTTCATTACAGCAATAGAAATCCTAACTAAGACAGAAGCGTGTGGCTTAAGAGTAATGTATTCATGTGTCAAGTAGACAAAGCAGGAAGTTAGTCATTACAACTTTCTGCTTTGTCTACTTGACATGATACAGCTCCTCAAATGTCTGCCACTGTATACAGCCTGAATTGTGAACAGAAACAAACCCTCTCCCCTCTAGGCTGCTTCATCAGGATACTTTGTTACAGTTGGAAGAACTCAGCATAGGGGACTGGCTCCAGGAGCCTTGCCGGACACCAAGAATTCAAGAAAGTCAAGTTGTCGATAGCATTCCTTATGGAAATGCGCACATCACGTTGTTGATTTTCAACGTTCATCCCACCTGCCACTGAGAGAAAGAAAACTGACTGCTGCAGATTAATTTTTTTCTAGACTGCTGGACAAACTCACTCATTCCAATAATTCACCTCAGGGTTCTCTTTGATTTGATGCCAACCACTCTGCAAAAGACCCCGCTTTCCCTGCCATGCTCACACTGGGGGACCATCAGTGCCTCGTCTCATCCTCACCTACCAAGCTCTCAGAGTTCACAAATGGACAGATCTGCCACACAGATCTTTAATCAGATTTTACTTGGGATTAACTATTTTTTCTTTTATTTTGCAAAGTAATTTTATTAGACCAATACAGACTCTGTATTCTTGGAATGATCTCAAACATTCTGTGACATATTTTCCATTTCCATCAACTAATAAAAATATGGAGCTTCACATGCATGTTCTACTACACAGAGAGCAGCAGGAATTAAGCCAGTTAATCCGCACCAACACTTCACGGTTCAGGACACAGTGATTCTGAATGCTCTCGCCTAGTGGGACAGACCCTCAGGGAAGTAAAAGAGAATCTCATGGAACACGGTGTGTACAGAAGTGTGGGAGTCACAGGCAGCAGGAAGTAAGTATGCTAATGCTAGAATCCAGGAGTGTCAATGTGTAAAATGTAGTTTTTAAAACTAAAAGAAGTAAAAGCCCTTCAATCCTAAATTTGAATTGGAAATATCATAATAACAGAAGGGGTTTTGAGAAGAAAAGTGGGAAGAGAGTAGGGAGGAGCCATGAATTGCAGAAGGAAGGACCTCTGGGACTGCTCCACCTAACAGCAACATGACAGAACGCGGAAGCCAACCTCCGCAGCAAGGCACTCAAGATGCCGAAACCCTTTCAGGAGCCAGTCCCACCTCTCACAGACTCAGTGGACCAAATCTGAGAGACTGTTGGATTTAAATGGATTCCGCAGGCAGTTTCAGCATCACAGCTCGCCCTACCTGATCAGGTGTCTCTGAAACACACCCAATAGGCCTGCACTTACTATGTGCCCGTGGCTCTTCTGTCGCTGAGAGCTGACATCTGGGGAAACCATCACCTGCACACATGCTATTATCAGAATGACAAATCTATTTTTGTTTGTTTGATTTTTTTTTTTTTTGAGACAGGGTCTTACTATACATCCCTGGCTGTTCTGAAACTCACTCTGTAGACCAGGCTAGCCTTGAATTCAGAGATCCACCTGCCTCTACCTCCTGAGTGGTGGGATGAAAGGTGTGCGCCACCACACCTGCCTGGACCAGTAAACTCTTAAAGGCTGATTTCAGTGTCATGTGACACATAGTCAGACAGCTTTCCAGAGGGCGGGTTCAGAAGGGAGCGGCCAGCAGGACTGAAGCTGACTGATGTTGGCTAAGTGCCATGCCTGCCACCTGTGAAAACCAGACACTGAGGTCACAGTATCATGATTACTTTACAAGTCAAGCCATGACAACAGCACAGAGATGGCTAAGGTGGAATCCTGTGTCTGCCAGTCACACACAGGCTGCTCGGCATGGGTCAGGAGATTATGTATGTGCAAATCTCATGGCTCTTCAGAATTACCCACAAACCACTGCAGCTTCAAGTCAGTGACACAGCACCAGGCTGACTCTGGAGATAACAGTACAGACAGGGTCAAGTTTGGACACTGGGACATCACTCAATTTGACAGCAGTTAGAACTTCCCCTGACCCAGAGTAGACTACAGACCACCTCAGTGTAGGCGGAGATTTCAGCAGAAAAGCTGTTGCTGCCGCCCATGTGACTGGCCAACAGCAAAAGCATGAGTTTCATACCTACCTCGATTTCACGCTGTTTCTTTTTCTCTTCAAACTGTAGCCGCCTCTGTAATTCTTCCAGAGCGGCTCTGTACATCGCATCTTGGGCATTTTGAAGTTCAATAATTTGATCAAACACAGCTCTGAGTTGATTTAAAAGTACCTGAAAAGGCATGGCATTTTTAAATGAGCGGAACCTCAACACGCCAGTGAGGTGTTTCTACAAGATATGACACTAGAGCTTTGTCCCCTCTAGCCCTGAGACACTGGTCCCTGCCAAAGCAGTCAATGCTGTCACAGGGGCTCCTGGAGTCCCCAGGACTGAGCTGACTTGAGAATGGGCTGTTTAACGTAACATCTACTGCACAGTGTGAACACACACTAAATACCTGAGCCATTGGCCAAACAGTATGGTAATATAGTTTTTTTTTTTTTTTTGTCATTATTTGAGTCTGGGTAGCCAGGAAATAAAAGCACAATCTCCATTTACACCTCTAATCTCAGCACACTGGAAGCTGAGGCAGGAGAATCACAAGTCCCAGGCCAGTCTGAGCTACATAGCAGGACCCTGTTCTAAACCAAACTAACAATCATTACATCAAGCACCCACAAAGGCACAGCCCCAGGCCTGTTGGAGCCTAAGGCAGGGCTCCTTCTATAAAGCTGGTTGGGAGCCACCCCAAACATCCCTGTGTCCACTGCCCTAGAGGCAGGCAGCAGCAGACTCTCTGGACTTTGCTCATACCCACAGCCAGTCTGCAAAGGCAAGAGTTAGGGTGACTCAGTTTGTGTCAGGCACTTCCCATCCTCCTATGGCTCAGTCCCCTTGTTAGCACAGCCACAGAGAGCACACTTAGTAGGGTGCCTGTGTGGGTGTAGTCCTTAGCAATTCCAACATTACATCTGTGACTTAACACCTGTTTAACCTATGCAAAGCAACATGAAACAGTCTGAAAAAGGTAGCACAGACATCTACATGGTTACCATGGTGAATCATATTATTTAATTCCCACAAATATACATTGTGCCTCTGAAATCAGGAGAGCCTGTCACCAGTGTGAACACTGACTCTGGCCCACGAGTGAGTGCTCCATGTCTAATGCACATCACAGAGATTGTCTGAGGATACCTTCACAACAAACATAGGTGTGACAGGCACCCACTGCAGTTCTGGACTTAGTGAATGCTCAGCAGGATCCCGGACCACTCCAGATGCACATTTCATAAGTTACTAAGCATGCTCGAGTATTTTAAGTGCTTCTAATGCCATTATTTCAGTTTTGTAGGAAGCAGATTCCACAGAGCAGTGCCTTGGATCACTATTTGTTGTACACTCACTAACAATTCAGTTTATCCAATACTTTCTCCACCACAGTAGGCTAATGCAGGTGACCAGACACAGAAGACTTGGTAAAACACAGGCAGCAGCGCTCCCTACAGGCCTGGGATGTCTCGAGCAGTGCACACTGTAAGGAATGCTCTGGAGGCTTCACCCAGGTGCGGTTTCCCTGATACACGCTCAGGACGTGTTCTTTCTCAATCCAGATCTTTAAAGGAAATCAGAACTCCAGAGCCTTGCTACTCAGCACCTTCCCAGAACAGGGGCCTCTACAAGAAAGAGATTCAGCAAAAAGACCTGGGCCGGGGGATGCTCATAGCTCTACACAGTCTGTTTGATTTCATGCAGCCACACGCCATTGACTAAAACGCCGCTATCCCTAGACTAAGAACATGACACCAGATGGGTACTCAGTCTAGGGCATCTGCATCCTTTGGGGCTTCCATCCATGCCACCACTTGTTTTAATGACTAGATGCCTTGCTGGGGTCCAAAGGCCGTCACTCAGGATGAATTCTGCTGTTCCTACATCATCAACAGCGCACTGCTGCTCACTGCTGCTGACACAGACACAGCAGATGGTAGAGTACACTCTCACTTCACCAGTTTTATTACAATTCTGCTCAGAATGTGACCCGCAAACACCTAGTTTAATAAACCTTTCTCAGGTATCACTGATGCAGTAGTATCTGCCAATTCCCAAGCTGCTGTATTTGACAGTTTCAGCTCTGGTTTGTAGGCGGGAAGACCTACCCTGGAGTCGCTGTCCAGGAGACAGCGGGAGGTGATGGTGTCCAGGAATGCCTCGTGCGCTGCGATGATGTGGTCCAAGTCCTGGGCCTGTTGCACTCTGTTCCAAAGCTCATCCCAGGAGCACTCGAGAACCTAAAGGGACGAGATGAGACTCTGGGAAGGCCTATTCTTCTCAAGGTAGCACCCATCATACCACTGAGCCACACTGCCCAGGGCAGGAAGCAGCTTACCTCAAAGGTAATGTAGTACTGCATTTGATGAATGAAGTGGACCATCTCGGAGGCCAGGATGTGACACTGGTGCAGAACCCCGGAGAACTCTGCAAGCGACAGAGCGTCATTGTGTGTGTGTGTGGGGGGGGGGGGGGCAACGACAGCACAGACCCCTGCCTGTATGCTGCCCTCTCATGAAGCCACAAGTCTTATTCCAGACTCCCAAGCAGGAAACAAGCTCTCCACCCACTTCTGTGCTTTAGCTAAAGAACCTGGCTACACAATCCAGGAGAAACATATTACTTTACCAAAGATAAGGCCTGAGAAGGAACAGCATGAAACAAGATACAATCATATTTGACAGATAAGTACGGAGCTAGGGAGACGGCTCGACGGCAGGAGTACTCGCTTTGCAGGCATATGGACATGATTTCAGATCCCCGGTACCCATGTAGTGTCCCTCAGGCAAGGGCCTGGGAGTAAGCAAAAACCAAAGCAGGATATTGCAGAACTGCCCTCTGGCCAAGACATGGAGAGTACATCTTAAATCAGAGCAGCCTGTGATTATTGCAGACTCTCCCAGGCTGAGCCCACTAATAGCCCCTCGTGAACAAACTGCATGAGATTTATCAGCCCTTCCCCGGGACACACAAGCAATTACCAATTGCTGGGGAAGAAGGAAATTTTTTCATGGTTTAGCCACATGGAAGTCACCCTTACTCCTATGAGTGATCCCAATTAAATTTACTGGATCACAGACCTAGACTAGGGTGGAATTCTGCTGTTGCCTTCCCTATCTAGGCTGAATACAAACTCCTCAGAGAGTGTCAGGCACCAGGGGTTTTTGTGCAAAAGTTGTCAGCCCAAGGAATCTACAGGGACAGGCCCCAGGGTTCTTGCAGAGTTTCTCAGTACCCACATAATAGCTCATAACTGTCAGTAATGCCAATTTCAGGAGACCCAACACCCTCTTCTGGCTCTGAAGACACCAGGCATACACACGATGCACATACAGGGTGCACATACGCATAAGCAAGGAAATACTCAGAGTCCTTCCCTGGGCTTACCTAGACCCTAGATAGACAGACTCATTCCTGGCTGTCTACTGCCCTCTAAAGGCTACTCGAAGATCTTCAGTGTGAGCTGCTGGAGCAGCTCCTTGCTCCAGGCAGACACTCCCTAAATCCAAGATTTCTTTTAAAATTCCTCCCCAACTTGCACTTCCCTGGTTCTGCTGTTTAAGTTGGCTCAATCAAATACCTATCTAATTCATTTTCCAACACTTGGGATTTAAAAGGTTTTAGGAAGCAGCATTTTTCACCATGTCTTGTGCTCAACATCCAGTTGCCCTCATGTCCCTCTAACATCAATCGGACTGTATGAATTCATTACAGGCAAGTGTCACTCACAAAGACAACAACTCACTGTTGAGCTCAAACTGTGTGCAGTCCCGAGGACTTGTTTACAAATTTAGTCCCGTAGGCAGTCAAACCCAAGGCAGGCAGAGAGGGCTCATCTGCCCACTAACATCAAGTTACCGGGACACAGGTTTGGAAGAGGAAGGCATCTAAGGTACCAACTTTGTAAGATGCATCATTATTAACTATATCACCACAAAGAAAACAGCTGCCAAGCAGACCGGCCTGCGCTGCCCATCAGTCTGTAGGCCCAAGTCACTTCCCAGTGCCTGCCCCTCTCCCTGCAGTGGTTAGTAATGCACTGCCCTCCTACAGCTCCGTCCAGAACCACTGGGCCATCTTTCCAAAGGCAACCAAGGCTGTGGCTGACATACATGCAGGCAATGCAGTCACTGATGGCTGCAGCTCAGCAGCTTCGGACACCCTAAGGAGTGGAGACAGAGGAACATGCTGACTTCAGAAGTGATAAAATGTGGTTAAGGAAAACCAATAGAATGAGTGCAGAAAGCTAACCCTTGGTTCCCACGGTTTCTCAGTAGACAGTGAGCGGGCTCGGCCTCCCACCTTCCCTGTCTACTGCAGGCACAGGCTGAGCAAGGAGCAGTGAGCAGCGGTGGCAAGTGAGACTGTGACACAGGAGGAGGCTAACTCCTCGGCAACCATTCCAACCTCTTGTCACCAAAGCTTCCTAGATGCAGTGACCAGAAAACTGTCATCTATGCCTCCTTCCAAGTCCTCCATGGCTTCTGCTCCTTCAAAGAATCTGGTCAGATGACCAGGACCCCAGAGCAGCTCACAATCATCTATAAGGCCAATTCCAGAGGACCCAACACCCTCTTCTGGTCTCTGTATGTACCAAGCACACATGGTGCACATACACAGACTCAGACACTCACACAGACATTTTTTTTTACTATTTTTTAAATTAAACATGTACATCAGCAAAAAAACAAATATGATTTTAAAAGAATCTTCATGGTATGGAAAAAAATCCACTGTGACTTAATTTTCTCTTACTCTCTAATGAAGTCAAGACCAATGCTCCAACCCAAGGCCCAAGAGTGAGGTCTTTCAGTGCAGCTACAAAAGAACGGTGGTGTGGCAGCACAGATGCAGCTGGGTCCCCGGCTTTACCTGGCATGTTCCTTAGGAGTTTCGCATTGCACATGTGTCCTTTCCGTATGTCCGTGAGGATGTACTCCATGCGCTTGGCCCTCCACAGGAAGTTAAACACTCTCAGGTAGTGGCTCATGCATTCTCGTGTGAACACCTACAGAGGCAAAAGGCAGGGTGTGGCTCTTGTGCAAAGAATTTCCTAGTCCAGGTCCTCGCCTTCCCATCATAGGCAAACACAGGACTCCAGCACGTTCTGTGTGGTATAGAGGTAAGGCAGGCAGCGCACTTCAGAAGAACCACACTGCAACCACAGCCACCTGCTCCCCCACAGGCCAGGCAGGCAGACTCTAACAGCAGCAACAGCTACGTGTATGTCAGTCTTGGAGCTGGACAAGGGTGAGGGTAGTGTGACAGAAAGACAGATCTTAACCCTCCAGTTGTCAAAACCAGGTTTCTCGTCCTGGAACTCCCTATGTAGTCCAGGCCGGTCTCAAACTCAAGAGACTTGCCTGTCTCTGCCCCCAAGTGCTAAGATTAAAGGTGTGCACCACCACATCCAGTTTTTTAAAATTATTTTATTCTTTATGTTTTGCCAACATGTATGTCTGTGCACCATGGGCATGCCTTGTGCCCCTGAAGGTCAGAAAAGGACATTGGATCCCCATGGCTATAGCTACAGAGGGTTGCGAGCCACTGTCTGGGCACTGGGAGTAGAACGTGGGTCCTCTAGAAGAGCAGCAAGTGTTCCTAACCACTGAGCCAACTCTCTAGCCGTAACTCGACCAAACTTTAAACCAAGCCCCTATCAGTCTAAATGTGGACCCCTGACTGTAACCCCCAAATTCTAAGAGACACAGACAGAGGGCTCACTTGCTTTGGTGACGACAGTAGAGGCAAGCCCAGCAGCATCTCCATGCTGAGGTCATCATTACAGGCTTACTGACTCAGTCCTAATACCTCTTTCTGGTACCATGATGTAGCTGCCCAAGCAAGCACCTCAAGCCCACCTCCTGTCAGACCTCCCGTGCTGGTTAGGTTTCACAAATCAAAATTCAGGCAAACCTCACACAATTTCGTTCAAATAAGAGCCACCAGAGGCAGCCCATACATATACCCTCCATCACAGCTGCCTCACGGACTCTGAAGCACAGGACACGTCTTCAACATTGGAAGAAGGTCATACTCTGCTCAGAGAGAGCTCTGATATCAAAAACCCTTGCTTTGTCCATGCCTGTCCTCTGACTTTACCTGAGACCCTGCGGTGCTCAGCCTACCTTTTCTTCTCACCACTGGTCCATCTATACTCCATGCCAGGATGTCTCCTCCTGGACTTTATCCTTGTTCCTTACACTTTAGTGCACAGAACTCTAACTGCAAGCCAACTTATCTTGTGCCCTTCTGTGTACTTTGCACATCTAAGTCACAGGGACTGCCTATTCATTCTCTCCTATGCCACTTAATGGCAGGCTCTGGAAAGCACTAGATGATGACAACGATGGTGGTGGTGGTGGTGGTGGTGGTGGTGGTGGTGGTGGTGGTGGTGGTGGTGGTGATGGTGATGATGATGATGGTGGTGGTGGTGGTGGTGGTGGTGGTGGTGATGATGATGGTGGTGGTGGTGATGGTGATGATGATGGTGATGATGGTAATGGTGATGATGATGGTGGTGATGATGATGATGATGATGATGGAGGACTAGGAAACAACTACACTCAGGACTGACTGAAACTACTCTTAACTAATTCAAAAATCAAACCCAAGAGTCTAGGGCATTATCTGTGTATCACTGGTTTCCTACACTATTAATTATCACTCTGTGATAACAGAGATTAAGCATGGCTGAGTTAGATACTATGAGTCAATTACTGGATTCTTCTCTATATACACAAAACATCATAAAGTGGTCTTTGAAGGACCTTATTCTCATTGACTTTAAAAATTCAGCTAAGCCATAATCTTTCAAGTACTGACTGTATAAAAGGAAGACACCCAGCTCTGACCCAGAAGCAAGTGCCACCCATAACAGTTTTACCATCTGGCTACACTGCTCACCTAAGGGAGACTATGGTCCAGAAATACAGCAAACTCCAGACTCCACATCTGCAGAGATCTCAACAACGAGCAAGTCTCCATCCTGTTCAGTGTGGGAACAAGCAGCCCTGATGAGGCCCTGTTCCCAGCCTTCCTCACCAATCTTGGATGCTAGCACATAGCATGGCCCCAAGTCCTCCAAATCAGCCTTCTGCAGCTTGAATCAAGATTCCGTGACCTCACTACACTTAGATCTGAATGGACTTTACCACAAATAATTTGGGGCTCATGAAAAGCAAGGTCAACAAGAAATACTTCACATAGTTAATAAGCTGCATTTAGCTAATGTGTTCCTCAGTAACTTGGGTTATGAATTTTACAATGTCCCAAATTAGACTTATCCAAAATTTCACTGACATTTTATATCTTAGAATTAGAGAAGCTAACATTGCTATTATACAAGATATAATTATATGATTGCTACAAGATATATTCCTACTATAATTAAATTCTGTTCAAAAATGACAACCACAATTAATGAGAATAGAACGGAAACAGGTAACACACAAATTAGCCAAGGGAAAAGCAGAAAAAAAAACTGTGTTTATAAAATAGGCTTCCCTTTTGTCTTTCATGTTTTTCTTTTAGCATGTGTGTGTATTATGGGTGCATATGCACGCAGATGTCTTCAATTGCATGTGTGTGTACTATGGTTGTATGTGCATGCAGATGTCTTCAATTGCATGTGTGTGTGCTATGGTTGTATGTGCATGCAGATGTCTTCAATTGCATGTGTGTGTGCTATGGTTGTATGTGCATGCAGATGTCTTCAATTGCATGTGTGTGTGCTATGGTTGTATGTGCATGCAGATGTCTTCAATTGCATGTGTGTGCATTATGGGCGCATGTGCATGCAGATGTCTTCAATTGCATGTGTGTGCATTATGGGTGCATGTGCACGCAGATGTCTTCAATTGCATTGTGTGTACTATGGGCGCATGTGCACGCAGATGTCTTCAATTGCTCTCCCCTAGTATTGATTTAGTCTCTTGTTTGAACCCAGAGCTCACTAATTCAACTACTCCAACAGTATCAGTTTATTCTGGTAACCTCCCATTTCTGCTTCCTATATGTGGCGATATTTTGTTTGTGATCTAAGAAGTAGAGCTTGCCTAAAGATCTGAGTGCAGAGCTAGATACTAGTTAGCCATAGAAGTCAGGCAGTGGTGGCACATACCCTTAATCCCAGGTGCTGAATCCCAAGAGTCACACACCTTTAATTCTAGTACTAGGAAAGTGGAGATAGGAAGGGATATGGCTGGGCAGAGAGAGAAATATAAGGCAGGAGACAGGAACTCAAAGCATTCAGTCTGTGGATTCCTAGAAACAGGATCGTCCCTTTGGTCTGAAGATTGAGTAGAGGTAACAACTACTGGCTGAGAACCTGGAAACAACCTAAATGCCCCTTGACCAAAGAATAGATAAGGAAAATGTGGTACATTTACACAATGGAGTACTACACAGCAGGAAAAAATAATGACATCTTAATATATGTGGGCAAATCAATGGATCTAGAAAACATCATATTGAGTGAGGTAACCTAGGTCCAGAATGACAAATATAGTATGTACTCACTCATAAGTGACTTCTAGACATAAAGCAAAGAAAAACCAGCCTACAATTCACAATCCCAGAGAACCTAGACAACAAAGAGGACCCTAAGAGAGACATACATGGATCTAATCTACATGGGAAGTAGAAAAAGACAAGATCTGAGTAAATTGGGAGCATGGGGATCATGGGAAAGAGTAGAAGGGGAGGGGAGAGACAGGGAGGGGAACAGAGAAAAATAAAAACCATTAAAAAAAAGAACTAGTGGCTGGCTGCTCCGCTTCTCTGATCTTTCAGTATCTACCCCTATGTCTGACTTGGGTTTTATTACTGAGACCAATCAGAATTTGCACAGCGTCTATGGCTGAAACTGCAGGAGGGCTTGGACAGGCGCTCAGCATGAGAACTGCAGATCGGAGCTACAGTCACCAAGCTTGTGCAGCAAATGCGTAACCCGCTGAGCCATCTCCCTGGCCCTCCTTTTACATCTCAGTGACTTCTGGATAATATATCTGACAAACAGTGTCTAATACTAGTTTGAGCAAGTGTGCTTGTGTACTAATATGCCTATAGTTATGGCAATTGATAAAATTTCACCACCCCCCACAAACAGAAACACCAAAAGTCATGCAGGAGAGCACCCCTACACTTACTCCTGGCTGAGCTACCAAACAACCCCATAGTCCTTTCTTCTTTCTCCATCTGGCAGCCCAGGCTGCTGTCACAGACAACACAGCTGACCTACAATTGATCTGTGGCCCAGAGAGAGCGGTCACAGTGAGTTGTTAAAAGAAAGCTGGGTATAAACTGTTCTTCAGTCCTGCTAAAGCTGTATTCAGAACCTGAGTTTTAGCCGTACCCAGCACACGATGGAACGCTGACAGGACACACCTGGACAACACTCCTCCCTACTCATCACAGCCCTTCCAATTCCTTAACAACCAATGCAATTATCTTTACTACGGGGTCTTTGGCTCTGGGGCCTCAGATGGAACTCAGGACCTTATTCATAAGTAAGTGCTCTAGCACTGAGCTACATCCTGGGCCTGGTTACTGTATCTTGCATGAATGAAAATACATAATGCACACAAACTAACAAAGCAGATAATATAAAGCCCTAAATAACTTGCTGAAATACTCCATGGTTCTGCACACTAACCGCCACTTAGAGCAGTGCCCAGGACACAAGCCAAGGAAAAAGGCCAATATGAATACGGCGAAAGATTAAACTGAAGAATAGTTGTGCATTTAAACCAGTAGCTCTGACCTGATCAAAGCCAAATATGAGATTCATGAGTCAAAGAAACCTCCCTAACAGCTCGCGGGCCACAGTGGACTTAAGACACAAGGCACTCTGTGAACATGATTTATTCCACAGAAGGGACAGTCATGAAGTCACTCTGCACCAAGCACTAGAGAGATGATTTTAGAGCCCAATCAGACCATGCTTAGCAAACAGCCCCAATGGTAAATAGAAATACAATGTAGTTCCCCCGCATTTCAGATAGAGAAATGACTGGTGTCAGAGGTTCTGTGGTCAGGAGGATTGACTCAGTCCTAGAGACAGACATGTAAAGGCAAACCCTCAAGCTTCTGAGCTGTGGTAGGAGAGAGAAGCGGCCCATCTTTCTCAACACAGGTGAAAGAGCTAAGAACAACGCGACAGCTATGGACTCATCAGCTTAAATCAATGCTAATATCAAATTTCATCTGAGAAGGAAAATGTAATTCCCCGAAAATATACTTTGTGCTTCCTTTCAAATTATCCTAAATTAGTTGCTACAGTCTAAGAATAATGGCATAAAATGAACAATGCATTTATTAAGCACTTGCTGAAATCTGTGACAGAACAAATGATATTTCTAAGAATTCTTAAACTAATAGAGCATTTCAGCTCTCATTAATAATTATCTGAAGCACAGTTCTGGCTGAAGCAACTTATTCAGTGGGTAAACCCTACCGGCACAATGACTTCGAACCTTGGTTTTTAGACAAGGAAGTCAGTTTGAAACAGTACAATGCCAGCAATCCAAACAGCTGTGAACATCACACAAGTACACAGAATGCTCTTACGGTGGCGATCGGTCCATCAACGTGGTAATCCAGGCTGAAGACATCCCACCCGGTGTCACCTGGAGAGACCTAACAGTAATAAAACAAAACAAGTGACTGAAAGGCTTGTTCCTACTGCTGAAGAGCCTGCTAACTGTTCTAAGACAAGGCGGTAAAGTAATGGACGACAGAGATCTGCCTCCTCCTCAGCGCCAGCGCCCTCAGTGGTCACATGTGCTCTGCAAACACTGCAGCACCTCTGCGGACGACACCACACTGCCTCCTATCAGGCTCCAAACCCCCAAAGCCTGCATTTCAAGAAAAGCATGGGTTCTAGCAATGACGCAGTCAGTCAGTGAGGACTCCCATTCACAACCTCACCTCCACGCACAGCCCTTCTGCCACCACCTCCAGACACCAGTGGTCTGAGGGCAGACGTGGCCCCTGCCTGCTGACCATGCGTATCACCTCCAATTTACCATTAAGTGTGGTTCACTTCACTAAGCATCCGTGATGTCCCCGGCACCCTCGCATGCCCACAACACCCTCACAAGCCCCCAGCACCCTCACATGCCCCCGGCACCCTCGTATGCCCACGACACCCTCACAAGCCCCCGGCACCCTCCCATGCCCTCAACACCCTCACAAGCCCCCGGCACCCTCCCATGCCCACAACACCCTCACAAGCCCCCGGCACCCTCGTATGCCCACGACACCCTCACAAGCCCCCGGCAGACTCACATACCTCCAGCAGCCTCACATCCAGCCTCCTAAGGATCTCCGGGCTGTCAAACTGAGCATTGGTGGCTCTAACAGCAGTTTCAAGAATCCCCGTCAAGTTATGTTGATATAAAGTCGTTGCTGGGCGAACAAGTTCTGGTCTTAAGAAACGTGTTCAAAATTAAAGTTATTGTTACTTGAATTTTTAAAACTTATGAATTAAAAAAAGTAGAAGTTCAAAAACTGAGAAGACATCCCGTTTCCCAAGTTCCCCCCAACCTCCCCTTCTCACTTTTCTCTCCCCATCTCCCCTTACCTCCCTCCCCCCCCTCCCCCAAGATCCCATTTTTTGCCCGGCAATCTTGTCTACTTCCCATAATCAGGAGGATAGCTATATGTTTTTCTTTGGGATCACCTTCTTATTTAGCTTCTTTAGGAGATCAAATTATAGACTCACTGACCTTTATTTATCTCTAGAAACCAATTATGAGTGAGTACATCCCAAGTTCATCTTTTTGGGTCTGGGTTACCTCACTCAGGATAGTGTGTTCTATTTCCATCCATTTGCATGCAAAATTCGAGAAGTCATTGTTTTTTACCGCTGAGTAG